>NC_092089.1:16227643-16237643 GCF_045679555.1 Salvelinus alpinus | reverse complement strand
CTCTAAATGAAGTCCATGTGAAAGAGAGCCGGAGAGGGGAAGAGTGTTAGGAGTGGGTAGGACAGGTGGTTGTATATATACACTGTAAGATAGGGGCCCTGTGTGTGTCTGTTAGAGAACAGGAAGCTCTGACTCTGATAAGGGTCCACAGTCCTCTCAGAATCCACCCATATGTTCCTCTCCAACGCTAGAATAAAACAGATGGCATTATTTCCAACAGAGAGACTTTATTTTGTCTTTCTGCCGTATCATCTTTTCTCTCTGAATGAAAATGGCTTTGGTTTTTCTTCTACCGTGAACAAAAATAACCAAAACACACTTTTCTTTATATAAATGAGTCTAGAAACTCTCCCTTAAAGGATGGTGTCTGTCTGGCTGTATAAAATAGAGGAATCTGTGCTGTGTGGTATATGGAAGGCCTTGTTAACAAGCCTATGATTCATTGGTTCAGCATCATGAGGTGAAGAAGATATTCACAATGTAGATGGTTATGATATACAGGCCTGCTAGGATGTATACTAATCAGGGGCGGGTTAATTGCTGTAAAGTGTAAAGTTCAATGACAGACCAGATTGACATTCCATTCCTCTTGTTGTTAGTTACTATTATATTTCTCTATGTTTCTCTCTGCATTGTTGTGAAGGGCCCCGTCATGAACCCTTTCACTGTCAGTCTACACCTGTTGTTTACAAAGCATTTCACTGTCAGTCTACACCTGTTGTTTACAAAGCATTTCACTGTCAGTCTACACCTGTTGTTTACAAAGCGTTTCACTGTTAGTCTACACCTGTTGTTTACAAAGCATTTCACTGTCAGTCTACACCTGTTGTTTACAAAGCATTTCACTGTCAGTCTACACCTGTTGTTTACAAAGCATTTCACTGTCAGTCTACACCTGTTGTTTACAAAGCGTTTCACTGTTAGTCTACACCTGTTGTTTACAAAGCGTTTCACTGTTAGTCTACACCTGTTGTTTACAAAGCATTTCACTGTCAGTCTACACCTGTTGTTTACAAAGCATTTCACTGTCAGTCTACACCTGTTGTTTACAAAGCATGTGACAAATACCATTTGATTTTACTCATAACGTCTGTCCATCATATGTGTGTGGATGGACGTTGACTCGTAACTTCTTGTTATTTTCAGTATAGTTTTATGAAGGTTGGTCAAGCGTCATATTGGTGCAGTATGATTGGAAACGCTCAGTAAATACTGTCTTGTTGTCAGTGACTTTCGAGGATATTTCTGTCTTGTTCAAAACAAACATGTAGAAGTGATTGGACAGGCCCGTCTCTCTGGTATCTGGCAGGTCCATTGGAATGGAGGGAACCTGGATGTTTATGATGACTTAGATTGTGATGTTCATTTCCTGTTGGGAACAGAGGAGCACTGTGCAGTGGAACAGATGACACACACACACACACACACACACACACACACACACACACACACACACACACACCTCTCTCTGCATCACTCACCTAGCTATCATCCAGTGTTTGTCTGTTTGGTCTAGCTCACAGATCGTCCGTCCGTTCCTCGATGGGACATCACAACCATCTGGCCGCTCTGTGTGTGTGTGTGTGTGTGTGTGTGTGTGTGTGTGTGTGTGTGTGTGTGTGTGTGTGTGTGTGTGTGTGTGTGTGTGTGTGTGTGTGTGTGTATATCATATGGCTATTTTATCTCTTCTCTCAGTTTAGAAAGAATCTATTTATCTCTATAGAAACAGCAGGCTTTGTTGGCTGATTGAAGAAAGTGGGAAAACACACACACACACACACACACACACACACACACACACACACACACACCGCCTGTTTTCCTTGCAGACGTGCCTGGCCACCGTGTGTGTTCCCATGTCTGGCAGTGCCCATTCTCCAGGTGGTGTTGTGGCAGACTGGGGAGGAGGAGACTGACAGCCCCCCCCCAAAGACCTGGGGAACATACACACAGCCATGCCACATGCAGGAGAGGAGACAGACAGCCCCCCCCCCCCCCCCAAAGACCTGGGGAACATACACACAGCCATGTCACCTGGAGGAGAGGAGACAGACAGCACCCCCCCCCCCCCAAAGACCTGGGGAACATACACACAGCCATGCCACATGCAGGAGAGGAGACAGACAGCCCCCCCCCCCCCCCAAAGACCTGGGGAACATACACACAGCCATGCCACCTGGAGGAGAGGAGCCAGACAGCCCCCCCCCCCCCCCCAAAGACCTGGGGAACATACGCACAGCCATGTCACCTGGAGGAGAGGAGACAGACCCCCCCAGTCAACCTGGAGGAGAGGAGAGGAGACAGACCCCCCCAGTCAACCTGGAGGAGAGGAGACAGACCCCCCCAGTCAACCTGGAGGAGAGGAGACAGACCCCCCCAGTCAACCTGGAGGAGAGGAGACAGACCCCCCCAGTCAACCTGGAGGAGAGGAGAGGAGACAGACCCCCCCAGTCAACTTGGAGGAGAGGAGACAGACCCCCCCAGTCAACCTGGAGGAGAGGAGACAGACCCCCCCAGTCAACCTGGAGGAGAGGAGACAGACCCCCCCCCCCAGTCAACCTGGAGGAGAGGAGACATACCCCTCCAGTCAACCTGGAGGAGAGGAGACAGACCCCCCCAGTCAACCTGGAGGAGAGGAGACAGACCCCCCCCAGTCAACCTGGAGGAGAGGAGAGGAGACAGACCCCCCCAGTCAACCTGGAGGAGAGGAGAGGAGACAGACCCCCCTCCAGTCAACCTGGAGGAGAGGAGACAGACCCCCCCAGTCAACCTGGAGGAGAGGAGACAGACCCCCCCAGTCAACCTGGAGGAGAGGAGACAGACCCCCCCAGTCAACCTGGAGGAGAGGAGACAGACACCCCCAGTCAACCTGCAGGAGAGGAGACAGACCCCCCCAGTCAACCTGGAGGAGAGGAGACAGACCCCCCTCCAGTCAACCTGGAGCAGAGGAGAGGAGACAGACCCCCCTCCAGTCAACCTGGAGGAGAGGAGACAGACCCCCCCAGTCAACCTCGAGGAGAGGAGACAGACCCCCCTCCAGTCAACCTGGAGGAGAGGAGACAGTCCCCCCCAGTCAACCTGGAGGAGAGGAGACAGACCCCCCCAGTCAACCTGGAGGAGAGGAGAGGAGACAGACCCCCCCAGTCAACCTGGAGGAGAGGAGAGGAGACAGACCCCCCTCCAGTCAACCTGGAGGAGAGGAGACAGACCCCCCCAGTCAACCTGGAGGAGAGGAGAGGAGACAGACCCCCCCAGTCAACCTGGAGGAGAGGAGACAGACCCCCCCCAGTCAACCTGGAGGAGAGGAGAGGAGAACAGACCCCCCTCCAGTCAACCTGGAGGAGAGGAGACAGACCCCCCCAGTCAACCTGGAGGAGAGGAGACAGACCCCCATAGTCAACCTGCAGGAGAGGAGACAGACCCCCCCAGTCAACCTGGAGGAGAGGCGACAGACCCCCCCAGTCAACCTGGAGGAGAGGAGAGGAGAGGAGACATACCCCCCCAGTCAACCTGGAGGAGAGGAGACAGACCCCCCCAGTCAACCTGCAGGAGAGGAGACAGACCCCCCCAGTCAACCTGGAGGAGAGGAGAGGAGACAGACCCCCCTCCAGTCAACCTGGAGCAGAGGAGAGGAGACAGACCCCCTCCAGTCAACCTGGAGGAGAGGAGACAGACCCCCTCCAGTCAACCTGGAGGAGAGGAGACAGACCCCCCCAGTCAACCTGGAGCAGAGGAGAGGAGACAGACCCCCCTCCAGTCAACCTGGAGGAGAGGAGAGGAGACAGACCCCCCCAGTCAACCTGGAGGAGAGGAGAGGAGACAGACCCCCCCAGTCAACCTGGAGGAGAGGAGAGGAGACAGACCCCTCCAGTCAACCTGGAGGAGAGGAGACATACCCCCCCAGTCAACCTGGAGGAGAGGAGACAGACCCCCCCAGTCAACCTGGAGGAGAGGAGACAGACCCCCCCAGTCAACCTGGAGGAGAGGAGAGGAGACAGACCCCCCAGTCAACCTGGAGGAGAGGAGACAGACCCCCCCAGTCAACCTGGAGGAGAGGAGACAGACCCCCCCAGTCAACCTGGAGGAGAGGAGACAGACCCCCCCAGTCAACCTGGAGGAGAGGAGACAGACCCCCCCAGTCAACCTGGAGGAGAGGAGACAGACCCCCCCAGTCAACCTGGAGGAGAGGAGACAGACCCCCCCAGTCAACCTGGAGGAGAGGAGACAGACCCCCCCAGTAAACCTGGAGGAGAGGAGACAGACCCCCCCAGTCAACCTGGAGGAGAGGAGACAGACCCCCCCCCCAGTCAACCTGGAGGAGAGGAGACAGACCCCCCCAGTCAACCTGGAGGAGAGGAGAGGAGACAGACCCCCCTCCAGTCAACCTGGAGGAGAGGAGACAGACCCCCCCCCAGTCAACCTGGAGGAGAGGAGAGGAGACAGACCCCCTTCCAGTCAACCTGGAGGAGAGGAGAGGAGAGGAGACAGACCCCCCCAGTCAACCTGGAGGAGAGGAGAGGAGACAGACCCCCCTCCAGTCAACCTGGAGGAGAGGAGACAGACCCCCCCCAGTCAACCTGGAGGAGAGGAGACAGACCCCCCCAGTCAACCTGGAGGAGAGGAGAGGAGACAGACCCCCCTCCAGTCAACCTGGAGGAGAGGAGACAGACCCCCCCAGTCAACCTGGAGGAGAGGAGAGGAGACAGACCCCCCTCCAGTCAACCTGGAGGAGAGGAGAGGAGAGGAGACAGACCCCCCCAGTCATCCTGGAGGAGAGGAGAGGAGACAGACCCCCCTCCAGTCAACCTGGAGGAGAGGAGACAGACCCCCCAGTCAAGCTGGAGGAGAGGAGACAGACCCCCCAGTCAACCTGGAGGAGAGGAGACAGACCCCCCCAGTCAACCTGGAGGAGAGGAGACAGACCCCCCCAGTCAACCTGGAGGAGAGGAGACAGACCCCCCCAGTCACCATGGAGGAGAGGAGACAGACCCCCCCAGTCAACCTGGAGGAGAGGAGACAGACCCCCCTCCAGTCAACCTGGAGGAGAGGAGACAGACCCCCCCCCAGTCAACCTGGAGGAGAGGAGACAGACCCCCCCAGTCAACCTGGAGGAGAGGAGAGGAGACAGACCCCCCCAGTCAACCTGGAGGAGAGGAGACAGACCCCCCCCAGTCAACCTGGAGGAGAGGAGACAGACCCCCCTCCAGTCAACCTGGAGGAGAGGAGACAGACCCCCCTCCAGTCAACCTGGAGGAGAGGAGACAGACCCCCCCAGTCAACCTGGAGGAGAGGAGACAGACCCCCCCAGTCAACCTGCAGGAGAGGAGACAGACCCCCCCAGTCAACCTGGAGGAGAGGAGACATACCCCCCCAGTCAACCTGGAGGAGAGGAGACAGACCCCCCCAGTCAACCTGGAGGAGAGGAGAGGAGACAGACCCCCCCAGTCAACCTGGAGGAGAGGAGAGGAGACAGACCCCCCCAGTCAACCTGGAGGAGAGGAGAGGAGACAGACCCCCCCAGTCAACCTGGAGGAGAGGAGAGGAGACAGACCCCCCCAGTCAACCTGGAGGAGAGGAGACAGACCCCCCCAGTCAACCTGGCCTCAGCCCGCTCCTGGCTTCCCATCTCCACCTGAGTTTAATAACACACTGAAAATGGTACCAGAGGCTCAGTCAGTGACTAACATTCCCTATGTAGGGCACTACTTTTGACCAGGGCCCACAGGGCACTGTATAGGGAGTAGGGTGCCATTTGGGATACATTCTTTCCTGGAACCCCCTCGTCTTCCCCAGCAATTCCTGCCATTCTCTGCTCCAGTCACCCATCCTCTCTCTTTCCCTCCAGAAGCCCCTCTCTCTCTCCCTCCAGTCACCCAGCCTCTCTCTCTCCCTCCAGTCACCCAGCCTCTCTCTCTCCCTCCAGAAGCCCCTCTATCTCTCTGCTCCAGTCACCCATCCTCTCTCTTTCCCTCCAGAAGCCCCTCTCTCTCTCCCTCCAGTCACCCAGCCTCTCTCTCTCCCTCCAGTCACCCAGCCTCTCTCTCTCCCTCCAGAAGCCCAGCCTCTCTCTCTCCCTCCAGTCACCCAGCCTCTCTCTCTCCCTCCAGTCACCCAGCCTCTCTCTCTCCCTCCAGTCACCCAGCCTCTCTCTCTCCCTCCAGTCACCCAGCCTCTCTCTCTCCCTCCAGAAGCCCAGCCTCTCTCTCTCCCTCCAGAAGCCCAGCCTCTCTCTCTCTCCCTCCAGTCACCCAGCCTCTCTCTCTCCCTCCAGTCACCCAGCCTCTCTCTCTCCCTCCAGTCACCCAGCCTCTCTCTCTCCCTCCAGAAGCCCAGCCTCTCTCTCTCCCTCCAGAAGCCCAGCCTCTCTCTCTCTGCTCCAGTCACCCAGCCTCTCTCTCTCCCTCCAGAAGCCCAGTATCTCTGTCTGTGTGTACCAGACTCAGCTGTGTTGGGATTGCTCCGTATGCCTGACTGACTGGCCATCTGCCGGACAAACTGGGCTCAACTGGATCCTAGTGAGATGGAGAGAGAGATGGAGATGGAGAGAGATGGGAGAGAGTGGGAGGATGATGGAGAGAGAGGGAGATGTGAGAGAGTGGGAGGATGATGGAGAGAGAGGGAGATGGTAGAGAGTGGGAGGATGATGTAGAGAGAGGGAGATGGGAGAGAGTGGGAGGATGATGGAGAGAGAGGGAGATGGGAGAGAGTGGGAGGATGATGGAGAGAGAGGGAGATGGGAGAGAGTGGGAGGATGATGGAGAGAGAGGGAGATGGGAGAGAGTGGGAGGATGATGGAGAGAGAGGGAGATGGGAGAGAGTGGGAGGATGATGTAGAGAGAGAACTCAGGCCACATGACTCTCTCTATCTGCTGTTCTGCCTGGCTCTGCGTTATCAGCCAGGAAGGGCAGCTTGACCTCACTGCCCTTGGCGTGCGTTCACACGTTGAGGTTAGAACACTCCTGTCCTGTCCTGTCTATGAGGTTAGAACACTCCTGTCATGGCCTGTCTATGAGGTTAGAACACTCCTGTCATGGCCTGTCTATGAGGTTAGAACACTCCTGTCCTGTCCTGTCTGAGATTAGAACACTCCTGTCCTGTCCTGTCTATGAGGTTAGAACACTCCTGTCCTGGCCTGTCTATGAGGTTAGAACACTCCTGTCCTGGCCTGTCTATGAGGTTAGAACACTCCTGTCCTGGCCTGTCTATGAGGTTAGAACACTCCTGTCCTGGCCTGTCTATGAGTTTAGAACACTCCTGTCCTGGCATGTCTATGAGGTTAGAACACTCCTGTCCTGGCCTGTCTATGAGGTTAGGACACTCCTGTCCTGGCCTGTCTATGAGGTTAGAACACTCCTGTCCTGGCCTGTCTATGAGGTTAGAACACTCCTGTCCTGGCCTGTCTATGAGGTTAGAACACTCCTGTCCTGGCCTGTCTATGAGGTTAGAACACTCCTGTCATGGCCTGTCTATGAGGTTAGAACACTCCTGTCATGGCCTGTCTATGAGGTTAGAACACTCCTGTCCTGGCCTGTCTATGAGGTTAGAACACTCCTGTCATGGCCTGTCTATGAGGTTAGAACACTCATGTCATGGCCTGTCCATGAGGTTAGAACACTCCTGTCCTGGCCTGTCTATGAGGTTAGGACACTCCTGTCCTGGCCTGTCTATGAGGTTAGAACACTCCTGTCATGGCCTGTCTATGAGGTTAGGACACTCCTGTCCTGGCCTGTCTATGAGGTTAGGACACTCCTGTCCTGGCCTGTCTATGAGGTTAGAACACTCCTGTCCTGTCTATGAGGTTAGAACACTCCTGTCATGGCCTGTCTATGAGGTTAGGACACTCCTGTCCTGTCCTGTCTATGAGGTTAGGACACTCCTGTCCTGGCCTGTCTATGAGGTTAGGACACTCCTGGCCTGTCTGAGCCTCCTTTTGGCTCTCCTCGTCTGTTGTCCGCATCACTTACATGACATGTTCTATTCATGGCTGATTCACTGGCTACATGCTGATCTCATATTTCACACAGAGAAAGAGGATTCACTGTAGATGACCAGTGGTGAACCATCAACTCAGTGCCACAAGTATGTCTAGCAAATCAATATATGTATTGAGACAACTGTATACTGGATGACCAGTGGAGGCTCCCCAGAGGAGGAAGGGGAGGACCCTCCTCGTCAGGGAATTTCATAAAAATATATTAAATATATTCACACGTCACCAAATAATTGATTAAAACACACAGTTTTGTAATGAAGGTCTGCAGTTGCCTCAACAGCACTCTGTATAGCACCATGGTGTAGCCGGAGGACAGCTAGCTTCCGTCCTCCTCTGGGTCCATTGACTTCAATACAAAACCTAGGAGGTTCATGGTTCTCGCCCCCTTCCATAGACTTACACAGTAATCATGACAACTTCCGGAGGATGTCCTCCAACCTATCAGAGCTCTTGCAGCATGAACTGACATGTTGTCCACCCAATCAAAGGATCGGATAATTAATATACTACTGAAAGCATAAGCTACAGCTAGCTGGCACTGCCTAGCACTGCAGTGGTGAGACAGTATCCTGACTGGTTGCATCACTGCCTGGTATGGCAACTGCTCGGCCTCCGACCGCAAGGCACTACAGAGGGTAGTGTGTATGGCCCAGTACATCACTGGGGCCAAGATTCCTGCCATCCAAGACCTCTATACCAGGCCGTGTCAGAGGAAGGCCCTAAAAATTGTCTCTTCATTCTTAATTCTCTTCAACAATTAAGGAGAAGCGTGAAAGAGATATTTTTCATATTTTTTTTCTCACTTTCTATTACTTAGCTAGCGAATGCAGCTAGCTAGTTTAGCCTACTCAAACACCCAGCTCAAACAGAGAAGGATGCTATGTTAGCTAGCTGGCTATGGTTATCCAACACTGGATCTCTTCCACGTCAAGGTCAACATTTGGTTTTATTAATTTATTGCTAAACTGCTTGCTGCTGACTGTACACTGTACTGCATGATTGTAGCAGGTTTACTAACGCGCTAGTTCTAGTAGCTAGCTGTGTTGACCACGATGATAGCTAATATGGTGACAACAATGTACACTGTGTGTAGCGGTTAGCAGTTATGATATGAAGGTTTGGCTTGGAACTGTTTTTTTCACCTGGTCACAGACAGCTGATGTGTTGTGCACTGAAGTCCACAAGCGAAGGAAAAAGTGACAGGAGGATAGCGCGTAGATGCGAGAAGGAATTATACAACGAGTAGCACGTGGCTGCTATGAAAGTCAACTGTGTTTGCGTGTGATCAGGGGGTGTATTCATTCCACCGATTCTATTGTAAAATGTTTCTTAAACAGAAGCAAACGTAAACAAAACGGGGATAAACATACCTGAATTTGTCCAATAGAAACTCTAATTTACAACTGTTGGACTAATGGCTACACCCTAGATCAGCTAGATGCAGGCAAGAGTGTTCAAGGCAGTGTTGAACGTGTCACTGTCCGTCCAAACATTTTCTATCGACCTGTGTGCACCTACATTGTAAACTTTAATTCATAGTCTATGTTGTATCAACCTCATGATGGGTAGAGGAACAATTAGAGTATCATGTAGTAGCCTAAACCTATCACTGTTACATTGAACTGGGTGAATATGAATGACAGTAACCTAAACCTATCACTGTTACATTGAACTGGGTGAATATGAATGACAGTAACCTAAACCTATCACTGTTACATTGAACTGGGTGAATATGAATGACAGTAACCTAAACCTATCACTGTTACATTGAACTGGGTGAATATGAATGACAGTAACCTAAACCTATCACTGTTACATTGAACTGGGTGAATGGAATATGAATGACAGTAACCTAAACCTATCACTGTTACATTGAACTGGGTGAATGGAATATGAATGACAGTAACCTAAACCTATCACTGTTACATTGAACTGGGTGAATATGAATGACAGTAACCTAAACCTATCACTGTTACATTGAACTGGGTGAATATGAATGACAGTCA
>NC_092089.1:16178415-16227543 GCF_045679555.1 Salvelinus alpinus | reverse complement strand
CCAATATGATGTCATAGACATAAAAGCAATTCTCTCAAAAAAATTGAAAAAAAGGAATATTCCTCCCTCATGTTAAACGGCACCAACCGCCTCTGACGCTGACCTTATACTTCACAGAGAGAATGTTGTTTCATAAAATGAATGATTCACTGTAGCTAATCAGTCGTTAGAAATACAGTCAAATAGTTGTCCTCCAGAAGCACGTCTTCCCTCTTTATGTAGTTGTCTGTATACCGGATGTTCTTGCCCTTTAATAATCACATCCTAAATCAAAGTGAGAAAGGCAGAAGGTTTCATAAGGAGGAGAGGACTGAGAATGTGAGGATTGTAGAGGTTGTTGGAGAGGTTGTGTTTCACCGGCGTTATTTAATGAAAAGTCTGTTTCTGTTTGCTGTAGCGGAGGTGAGAATGCACAGTGGTGAGGTAACAGGTTGGTAAAACACTAGCTTATGTTTGGCTAGCAGGTCAGAGATCTCAGGTGAGAGGTAGCAGGGTGGTAGCTGATGTTTGGCTAGCAGGTCAGAGATCTCAGGTGAGAGGTGGCAGGTCAGAGATCTCAGGTGAGAGGTAGCAGGTCAGAGATCTCAGGTGAGAGGTGGCAGGTCAGAGATCTCAGGTGAGAGGTAGCAGGTCAGAGATCTCAGGTGAGAGGTAGCAGGTCAGAGATCTCAGGTGAGAGGTAGCAGGTCAGAGATCTCAGGTGAGAGGTAGCAGGTCAGAGATCTCAGGTGAGAGGTAGCAGGTCAGAGATCTCAGGTGAGAGGTAGCAGGTCAGAGATCTCAGGTGAGAGGTAGCAGGTCAGAGATCTCAGGTGAGAGGTAGCAGGTCAGAGATCTCAGGTGAGAGGTAGCAGGTCAGAGATCTCAGGTGAGAGGTAGCAGGTCAGAGATCTCAGGTGAGAGGTAGCAGGTCAGAGATCTCAGGTGAGAGGTAGCAGGTCAGAGATCTCAGGTGAGAGGTAGCAGGTCAGAGATCTCAGGTGAGAGGTGGCAGGTCAGAGATCTCAGGTGAGAGGTAGCAGGTCAGAGATCTCAGGTGAGAGGTAGCAGGTCAGAGATCTCAGGTGAGAGGTAGCAGGTCAGAGATCTCAGGTGAGAGGTAGCAGGTCAGAGATCTCAGGTGAGAGGTGGCAGGTCAGAGATCTCAGGTGAGAGGTAGCAGGTCAGAGATCTCAGGTGAGAGGTAGCAGGTCAGAGATCTCAGGTGAGAGGTAGCAGGTCAGAGATCTCAGGTGAGAGGTAGCAGGTCAGAGATCTCAGGTGAGAGGTAGCAGGTCAGAGATCTCAGGTGAGAGGTAGCAGGTCAGAGATCTCAGGTGAGAGGTAGCAGGGTGGTATCTGATGTTTGGCTAGCAGGTCAGAGATCTCAGGTGAGAGGTAGCAGGTCAGAGATCTCAGGTGAGAGGTAGCAGGTCAGAGATCTCAGGTGAGAGGTAGCAGGGTGGTAGCTGGTGTTTGGCTAGCAGGTCAGAGATCTCAGGTGAGAGGTAGTAGGTCAGAGTGTGGCTCGCTGATGTTGGAACCTCAGACTTCACAGGCCTCTGGGACCTAACCTAGCCAGCTGGGACTGGTCTGGACCACCTGTTAGGAGTAGTAACTTGGACTTAACCTAGCCAGCTGGGACTGGTCTGGACCACCTGTTTGGAGTAGGATCTTGGACTTAACCTAGCCAGCTGGGACTGGTCTGGACCACCTGTTTGGAGTAGGATCTTGGACTTAACCTAGCCAGCTGGGACTGGTCTGGACCACCTGTTTGGAGTAGTAACTTGGACTTAACCTAGCCAGCTGGGACTGGTCTGGACCACCTGTTAGGAGTAGTAACTTGGACTTAACCTAGCCAGCTGGGACTGGTCTGGTCCACCTGTTTGGAGTAGTAACTTGGACTTAACCTAGCCAGCTGGGACTGGTCTGGTCCACCTGTTTGGAGTAGTAACTTGGACTTAACCTAGCCAGCTGGGACTGGTCTGGACCACCTGTTTGGAGTAGTAACTTGGACTTAACCTAGCCAGCTGGGACTGGTCTGGACCACCTGTTTGGAGTAGTAACTTGGACTTAATCTAGCCAGCTGGGACTGGTCTGGACCACCTGTTTGGAGTAGTAACTTGGACTTAACCTAGCCAGCTGGGACTGGTCTGGACCACCTGTTTGGAGTAGTAACTTGGACTTAATCTAGCCAGCTGGGACTGGTCTGGACCACCTGTTTGGAGTAGTAACTTGGACTTAACCTAGCCAGATGGGGCCGGTCTAGTAGTAAGGTTTGAGATCACAGAGTTAGCCACAGTCTTCTGAGTTAAATAACTGGCATCATGTGTTATGTGACGTGTCTTGATTACAGGTCTTTACTGCCGGGTGTGTGGTGTGGACAGAGACACCCTACCTGTCTGTCTGTGTGGTGTGGACAGCGACACCCTACCTGTCTGTCTGTGTGGTCCTGTCTGTGTGGTGTGGACAGAGACACCCTACCTGTCTGTCTGTGTGGACAGTGACACCCTACCTGTCTGTCTGTGTGGTGTGGACAGAGATACCCTACCTGTCTGTCTGTGTGGTGTGGACAGCGACACCCTACCTGTCTGTCTGTGTGGTGGGGACAGAGACACCCTACCTGTCTGTCTGTGTGGTCCTGTCTGTGTGGTGTGGACAGAGACACCCTACCTGTCTGTCTGTGTGGTGTGGACAGTGACACCCTACCTGTCTGTCTGTGTGGTGTGGGCAGCGACACCCTACCTGTCTGTCTGTGTGGTGTGGACAGAGACACCCTACCTGTCTGTCTGTGTGGTGTGGACAGTGACACCCTACCTGTATGTCTGTGTGGTGTGGACAGTGACACCCTACCTGTCTGTCTGTGTGGTGTGGACAGTGACACCCTACCTGTCTGTCTGTGTGGTGTGGACAGCGACACCCTACCTGTCTGTCTGTGTGGTGTGGACAGAGACACCCTACCTGTCTGTCTGTGTGGTGTGGACAGCGACACCCTACCTGTCTGTCTGTGTGGTGTGAGTGACTCAGGAAGTGTGTATGTCATGAGTCAGTGTGCAGGTGTGTGCTCCATGTGAAGAGAAGAGGAGTCGATTTCCCCTCCGTGTGTGTGTGTGTGTGTGTGTGTGTGTGTGTGTGCGTGTGCGTGTGTGTGTGTGCCAGGTCAGTCCCTGGACACAGGGTGTGAGACACACTGTAATGGAAACCAGGCGAGGGGAATTGTGAGCCAGTGGTTTTCATTTTCTCTCTCCCCTCCTGTCCCTCTTTCACACTCCTCCTCTCCTCTCCTCCTATCCTGTCCTCTCCTCTCTCTTTCCTCTCATCTACCTCTCTTGTGCCAGTGTGATGAAGTTAGCAGGGCCTCTCCTAGTTAATCCATCTTCCTGTAGCAACAGTTTACAGCAGGCTGAGGAATCCTGCAGCTCAGTGTCCTCTTCCTGAGCGTATGAATGGCCCAGAGCCAGACGACTGCTGTCACTGAGACGGAAAGCTTTTGGATTCGGGCCAAATATGTAATTTAACTCTCACCTCAGATATGAACTGAATACCCGAGCTAAATATTTAGCCTGAAAGCAACTACTTCTTATTTTATCTTTCGGCTCGTTGTTAAATTGCTAATCAGCCCTGTGTTGCAGTGCAGAGATGAGCGTGGGTTGTATGAATGATCATTTAGGCCGTTCATTCAGAATGGAATTGCGTTGTAGGTATGGTTTCAACGACTATGCCGTGCACCACAAACAAACGCTTGAAAAGCTGTAGTAACTTACATCTCTACTATACTGAGATATCAAATCATCCTTTTAGTAAATATTTGATGTGAATGAGTTCAATAGGCATTTGAGTGACAAGTTTGTGATAATTTTCAGAGTATGAATGAAAATGGGGAACAGCAGTAATCTGTGTGGGGGGGGGGTGTCACTTGAGTCCAGCTTAACGAGCACTTACATTGAACGTGACTTCTGGATGAGGGCTACGGAGGTAACTAACTAGCTAACTAGCTAACTAGCTAACTAACTAACTAGCTAGCTAGCTAGCTAACTAACTAACTAGCTAACTAACTAACGCATAGAAATGTAGAAATGGACATTATTTTAGTCAAACTAAATGTGGGATTCCTTCCTCTTCCATAATTCCTGCTGTTTATAATCGTAGGCAGTGGTGCTCATAGTGGTATGACAAGAATACTCATTACACATGCAAGACTGAGGACACACACACACACACACACACACACACACACACACACACACACACACACACACACGCACACACATTAATACACACACACACACACATATATACACGCACACACACACATATATATACACACACACACATCCATCCCAGGGGGGGGGTCAGAGGGATCAATGACAGTAATTGCAATCAGTCAAGTGTGTGTGTGTAGATATGAGTTAGCGCAGGCGGTCCTCTTATAGACTGAGTTTGGTGCTTTCTGTTGACAGGAGGACAGATAACTGGACACATTTTTAATAATAACTAAAAACTTTACAAGGACGTCATCTTTAGAATTTGCTCAAGCTGTCTTTACGTTGTGGATGCCTGTTTTCCCTGAAAGCCTGAGAAAAAATAATTATTTCATGTTTCTGGACATGTTTCTGGAGCAGGGCTTCCTGTGGTAAGACTGGTTGTGTGTGTGGCAGTTTATTAGTCTCTGATCAAGGTTAAACCAGCCTCAGACTCTGTTTTGATGGGTATTTGTTTAAAAGCTGATGATTCCCCTGACAGACATATTGCCCTTTTTAAACCATCATCATCATCACCCTCACCTCCACCTCATCACCACATCCAGTACCTCATCTCCACATCCAGTACCTCATCACCTCCCACCACCTCATCACCTCCCACCACCTCATCACCTCCCACCACCTCATCTCCACATCCATTACCTCATCACCACCATCACCTCATCACCACCTCATCACCACCCACCACCTCATCACCACCACCACCGCATCACCACATCCAGTACCTCATCACCACATCCACCACCTCATCACCACATCCAGTACCTCATCACCACCATCACATCATCACCACATACAGTACCTCATCACCACATCCAGTACCTCATCACCACATCCAGTACCTCATCACCACCACCACCACATCCACATCATCACATCCACCACCTCATCACCACATCCAGTACCTCATCACCACCACCACCTCATCACCACATCCAATACCTCATCACCACATCCAGTACCTCATCACCACCACCACCACATCCACATCATCACATCCACCACCTCATATCCACATCCAGTGCCTCATCACCACATCCAGTACCTCATCACCACATCCAGTACCTCATATCCACATACAGTACCTCATCACCACCACCACCACCTCATCACCACATCCAGTACCTCATCACCACATCCACCACCTCATCACCACCATCACCTCATCACCACATCCAGTATCTCATCACCACATCCAGTACCTCATCACCACATCCAGTACCTCATCACCACCTCCCACCACCTCATCACCACCACCACCTCATCACCACATCCAGTACCTCATCACCACATCCACCACCTCATCACCACCATCACCTCATCACCACATTCAGTATCTCATCACCACATCCAGTACCTCATCACCACATCCAGTACCTCATCACCACCTCCCACCACCTCATCACCACCACCACCTCATCACCACATCCACCTCATCACCACCCACCACCTCATCACCACCACCACATCATCACCACATACAGTACCTCATCACCACCACCACCTCATCACCACATCCAGTACCTCATCACCACCACCACCTCATCTCCACATCCAGTACCTCATCACCACCACCACCTCATCACCACCACCACCTCATCACCACCACCACCTCATCACCACCACCACCTCATCACCACATCCAGTACCTCATCACCACCACCACCTCATCACCACATCCAATACCTCATCACCACATCCAGTACCTCATCACCACCTCATCACCACCACCACCTCATCACCACATCCAGTACCTCATCTCCACCACCACCTCATCACCACCACCACCTCATCACCACATCCAGTACCTCATCTCCACCACCACCTCATCACCACCACCACCTCATCACCACATCCAGTACCTCATCTCCACCACCACCTCATCACCACCACCACCTCATCTCCACATCCAGTACCTCATCACCTCCCACCATCTCATCACCACATCCAGTACCTCATCACCACATCCAGTACCTCATTACATTACAGTCTTGAATTCACAACATAGCACTAATCACTCCTGTTCCTGTGTAAAGGTATTTTGTGACTCATGAATCTCTCAAACTCTGAACCAGAGGCTCGATTCTGCGCTGTAGCGCGATTAGGATTTATAAAGTAATGTCCGATGAAGCCGACACATGCAGCTCTTACTATGAATGAAGTATCCACGAACACGGGAACATTGCCTTGAAATGTCTATCTCAATGTAGTGCAGGTCTTCAGCACTACGGATTGACTGCGTGCAGACTGTCATGAGACTAGTGACACATCGCTGACACACGATGCTAGAATCCATGTGAAAAACAAGTGACGCGCTCATCCTCTCTCTCTTATGGAGTGGAGCTCTGCCCTGAGACAGACATACTTTACACTGGTTATGGAGTGGAGCTCTGCCCTGAGACAGACATACTTTACACTGGTTATGGAGTGGAGCTCTGCCCTGAGACAGACATACTTTACACTGGTTATGGAGTGGAGCTCTGCCCTGAGACAGACATACTTTACACTGGTTATGGAGTGGAGCTCTGCCCTGAGACAGACATACTTTACACTGGTTATGGAGTGGAGCTCTGCCCTGAGACAGACATACTTTACACTGGTTATGGAGTGGAGCTCTGCCCTGAGACAGACATACTTTACACTGGTTATGGAGTGGAGCTCTGTCCTGAGACAGACATACTTCTGAATGAGCAGTAACATACATGTTATAAACCCTCAGCTTCCCAGAACAGTAACATACATGTTATAAACCCTCAGCTTCCCAGAGCAGTAACGTACATGTTATAAACCCTCAGCTTCCCAGAACAGTAACATACATGTTATAAACCCTCAGCTTCCCAGAGCAGTAACATACATGTTATAAACCCTCAGCTTCCCAGAGCAGTAACATACATGTTATAAACCCTCAGCTTCCCAGAGCAGTAACATACATGTTATAAACCCTCAGCTTCCCAGAACAGTAACATACATGTTATAAACCCTCAGCTTCCCAGAACAGTAACATACATGTTATAAACCCTCAGCTTCCCAGAGCAGTAAAATACATGTTATAAACCCTCAGCTTCCCAGAGCAGTAACATACATGTTATAAACCCTCAGCTTCCCAGAACAGTAACATACATGTTATAAACCCTCAGCTTCCCAGAACAGTAACATACATGTTATAAACCCTCAGCTTCCCAGAGCAGTAACATACATGTTAGAAACCCTCAGCTTCCCAGAGCAGTAACATACATGTTAGAAACCCTCAGCTTCCCAGAGCAGTCCAATACATGTTATATACCCTCAGCTTCCCAGAGTAGTAAAATACATGTTATAAACCCTCAGCTTCCCAGAGCAGTAACATACATGTTATAAACCCTCAGCTTCCCAGAGCAGTAACATACATGTTAGAAACCCTCAGCTTCCCAGAGCAGTAACATACATGTTATAAACCCTCAGCTTCCCAGAGCAGTAACATACATGTTATAAACCCTCAGCTTCCCAGAGCAGTAACATACATGTTATATATCCTCAGCTTCTCAGAGCAGTAACATACATGTTATAAACCCTCAGCTTCCCAGAGCAGTAACATACATGTTATAAACACTCAGCTTCCCAGAGCAGTAACATACATGTTATAAACCCTCAGCTTCCCAGAGCAGTAACATACATGTTATAAACCCTCAGCTTCCCAGAGCAGTAAATACATGTTATAAACCCTCAGCTTCCCAGAGCAGTAACATACATGTTATAAACCCTCAGCTTCCCAGAGCAGTAACATACATGTTATAAACCCTCAGCTTCCCAGAGCAGTAACATACATGTTATAAACCCTCAGCTTCCCAGAACAGTAACATACATGTTATAAACCCTCAGCTTCCCAGAACAGTAACATACATGTTATAAACCCTCAGCTTCCCAGAGCAGTAAAATACATGTTATAAACCCTCAGCTTCCCAGAGCAGTAACATACATGTTATAAACCCTCAGCTTCCCAGAACAGTAACATACATGTTATAAACCCTCAGCTTCCCAGAACAGTAACATACATGTTATAAACCCTCAGCTTCCCAGAGCAGTAACATACATGTTAGAAACCCTCAGCTTCCCAGAGCAGTAACATACATGTTAGAAACCCTCAGCTTCCCAGAGCAGTCCAATACATGTTATATACCCTCAGCTTCCCAGAGTAGTAAAATACATGTTATAAACCCTTAGCTTCCCAGAGCAGTAACATACATGTTATAAACCCTCAGCTTCCCAGAGCAGTAACATACATGTTATAAACCCTCAGCTTCCCAGAGCAGTAACGTACATGTTATAAACCCTCAGCTTCCCAGAACAGTAACATACATGTTATAAACCCTCAGCTTCCCAGAGCAGTAACATACATGTTATAAACCCTCAGCTTCCCAGAGCAGTAACATACATGTTATAAACCCTCAGCTTCCCAGAGCAGTAACATACATGTTATAAACCCTCAGCTTCCCAGAACAGTAACATACATGTTATAAACCCTCAGCTTCCCAGAACAGTAACATACATGTTATAAACCCTCAGCTTCCCAGAGCAGTAAAATACATGTTATAAACCCTCAGCTTCCCAGAACAGTAACATACATGTTATAAACCCTCAGCTTCCCAGAACAGTAACATACATGTTATAAACCCTCAGCTTCCCAGAGCAGTAACATACATGTTAGAAACCCTCAGCTTCCCAGAACAGTAACATACATGTTATAAACCCTCAGCTTCCCAGAACAGTAACATACATGTTATAAACCCTCAGCTTCCCAGAGCAGTAAAATACATGTTATAAACCCTCAGCTTCCCAGAGCAGTAACATACATGTTATAAACCCTCAGCTTCCCAGAACAGTAACATACATGTTATAAACCCTCAGCTTCCCAGAACAGTAACATACATGTTATAAACCCTCAGCTTCCCAGAGCAGTAACATACATGTTAGAAACCCTCAGCTTCCCAGAGCAGTAACATACATGTTAGAAACCCTCAGCTTCCCAGAGCAGTCCAATACATGTTATATACCCTCAGCTTCCCAGAGTAGTAAAATACATGTTATAAACCCTCAGCTTCCCAGAGCAGTAACATACATGTTATAAACCCTCAGCTTCCCAGAGCAGTAACATACATGTTATAAACCCTCAGCTTCCCAGAGCAGTAAATACATGTTATAAACCCTCAGCTTCCCAGAACAGTAAAATACATGTTATAAACCCTCAGCTTCCCAGAGCAGTAAATACATGTTATATACCCTCAGCTTCCCAGATCAGGATCACACATAAGGGATAATCAACGAGGGGCCTTGTGTTCTATGTACAATAATGAAGGGAGTTGCATGGAGCCCCTAGTGGACTTTGTTACCATGGCTATACTTTTAACACATTTGCCCGTGGAAATGTGTTCAATCACGTTTACTAGATTGCTACAGTAGTTGCCGTGGTAACCAAACAAACATAAAAAAATATAATATAATATATAATTCAACAATTATTTTTATTTCACCTTTACTTAACCAGGTAGGCGAGTTGAGAACAAGTTCTCATTTACAACTGGGACCTGGCCAAGATAAAGCAAAGCAGTTCGACACATACAACAACACAGAGTTACACATGGAATAAACAAACATACAGTCAATAATACAGTAGAAAAGTCTATATACAGTGTGTGCAAATGAGGTAAGATTAGGGAGGTAAGGCAATAAAAAGGCCATGGTGGCGAAGTAATTACAATATAGCAATTAAACACTGGAATGGTAGATGTGCAGAAGATGAATGTGCAAAGTAGAAATACTGGGGTGCAAAGGAGCAAGATGAATAAATAAACACAGTATGGGATGAGGTAGTTGTTTGGGCTAAATTATAGATGGGCTATGTACAGGTGCAGTGATCTGTGAGCTGCTCTGACAGCTGATGCTTAAAGCTAGTGAGGGAGATAAGTGTTTCCAGTTTCAGTGATTTTTGTAGTTCATTCCAGTCATTGGCAGCAGAGAACTGGAAGGAGAGGCGGCCAAAGGAATAATTGGTTTTGGGGGTGACCAGAGAGATATACCTGCTGGAGCGCGTGCTACAGGTGGGTGCTGCTATGGTGACCAGCGAGCTGAGATAAGGCGGGGCTTTACCTAGCAGAGACTTATAGATGACCTGAAGCCAGTGGGTTTGGCGACGAGTATGAAGCGAGGGCCAGCCAACGAGAGCGTACAGGTCGCAGTGGTGGGTAGTATATGGGGCTTTGGTGACAAAACGGATGGCACTGTGATAGATTACATCCAGTTTGTTGAGTAGAGTGTTGGAGGCTATTTTGAAAATGACATCGTCGAGGATCGGTAGGATGGTCAGTTTTACGAGGGTATGTTTGGCAGCATGAGTGAAGGATGCTTTGTTGCGGAATAGGAAGCCAATTCTAGATTTAATTTTGGATTGGAGATGTTTGATGTGAGTCTGGAAGGAGAGTTTACAGTCTAACCAGACACCTAGGTATTTGTAGTTGTCCACATATTCTAAGTCAGAAGGGAGAGGGACAGAAACAGAGGGAGAGAGGGACAGAAACAGAGGGAGAGAGGGACAGAAACAGAGGGAGAGAGGGACAGAAACAGAGGGAGAGAGGGACAGAAACAGAGGGAGAGGGGGACAGAAACAGAGGGAGAGAGGGACAGAAACAGAGGGAGAGAGGGACAGAAACAGAGGGAGAGGGGGACAGAAACAGAGGGAGAGAGGGACAGAAACAGAGGGAGAGGGGGACAGAAACAGAGGGAGAGAGGGACAGAAACAGAGGGAGAGGGGGACAGAAACAGAGGGAGAGAGGGACAGAAACAGAGGGAGAGAGGGACATAAACAGAGGGAGAGAGGGACAGAAACAGAGGGAGAGAGGGACAGAAACAGAGGGACAGAAACAGAGGGAGAGAGGGACAGAAACAGAGGGAGAGAAACAGAGGGAGAGAGGGACAGAAACAGAGGGAGAGAGGGACAGAAACAGAGGGAGAGAGGGACAGAAACAGAGGGAGAGAGGGACAGAAAGAGGGAGAGAGGGACAGAAAGAGGGAGAGAGGGACAGAAAGAGGGAGAGAGGGACAGAAACAGAGGGAGAGGGACAGAAACAGAGGGAGAAAGAAAACCAGATGAAGTTGTTCCACCAGCGTCAGAGTGACTAGGTCAACTGGCGCCTCCACATCAACACAGCCGCTTGTTTACATCTCTGTCACCGACACACGTGCTGCAGTGCAGCCACAGCACAGAAACCGCGCCAGAGTTTACCTTGGAGGGGGAAAAGAGCGGGGGAGAGAGAGACAATGATTGTTTCACAATCTTAGTCGTCTCTCTCTCTCTCTCTCGCACGCCTTTATTCCCCTCGCAGATAAACGCCGGTTGGGTTTCTGTGCTTTGGAGTTGGACTGCACGCAGGTGTGAGTGTCAGAGACAGAGTTGTCAGTTGTGCAACAGTGATCATTCCGTTGAGTGAGTCACCAGTGGCTCTGATCTCTCTGTGCTGCGTGCTTTAAGTCTTAAGGGTTCCAGATGCAAACAGTCCCATGATGATTTACATATTAATGAAGGGGCAACACTCACTAGAGCACTAGAGTTTTATATTCTGTTTTTAAAGGCTATAGAGAGAGAAAAAAACGATTTGATAGTCTGTGTCCCAAATGGACCTATACTAACTATTTAGTCCACTCCTTTAGTTCTCTACCCATAGTTCTCTACCCATAGTTCTCTACCCAGAGTTCTCTACCCATAGTTCTCTATCCAGAGTTCTCTACCCATAGTTCTCTATCCAGAGTTCTCTACCCAGAGTTCTCTACCCATAGTTCTCTACCCAGAGTTCTCTACCCAGAGTTCTCTATCCATAGTTCTCTACCCATAGGTCTCTACCCATAGTTCTCTACCCAGAGTTCTCTACCCATAGTTCTCTACCCATAGTTCTCTACCCATAGTTCTCTACCCATAGTTCTCTACCCATAGTTATCTATCCAGAGTTCTCTACCCATAGTTCTCTACCCATAGTTCTCTACCCAGAGTTATCTACCCATAGTTCTCTACCCATAGTTCTCTACCCAGAGTTATCTACCCATAGTTCTCTACCCAGAGTTATCTACCCATAGTTCTCTACCCAGAGTTCTCTACCCAGAGTTATCTACCCATAGTTCTCTACCAATAGTTATCTACCCATAGTTATCTACCCATAGTTCTCTACCCAGAGTTCTCTACCCATAGTTCTCTACCCATAGTTCTCTACCCATAGTTATCTACCCATAGTTATATACCCATAGTTCTCTACCCAGAGTTCTCTACCCGTAGTTCTCTACCCGTAGTTCTCTACCAGTAGTTCTCTACCCATAGTTCTCTACCCATAGTTATCTACCCAGAGTTCTCTACCCATAGTTCTCTACCCAGAGTTCTCTACCCGTAGTTCTCTACCCGTAGTTCTCTACCAGTAGTTCTCTACCCATAGTTCTCTACCAGTAGTTCTCTACCCATAGTTCTCTACCCATAGTTATCTACCCATAGTTCTCTACCCAGAGTTATCTACCCAGAGTTCTCTACCCATAGTTCTCTACCCATAGTTCTCTACCCATAGTTCTCTACCCAGAGTTCTCTACCCAGAGTTCTCTACCCATAGTTTTCTACCCATAGTTCTCTACCCAGAGTTCTCTACCCATAGTTCTCTACCCATAGTTCTCTACCAGTAGTTCTCTACCCATAGTTCTCTACCCATAGTTCTCTACCCATAGTTCTCTACCCAGAGTTCTCTACCCATAGTTCTCTACCCATAGTTCTCTACCCAGAGTTCTCTACCCGTAGTTCTCTACCCGTAGTTCTCTACCCGTAGTTCTCTACCAGTAGGTCTCTACCCATAGTTCTCTACCCAGAGTTCTCTACCCATAGTTTTACACCCATAGTTTTACACCCATGGTTTTACACCCATAGTTATACACCCTTAATTTTATACCCATATGACTCTGGTCTACAGTAGTGCAGCATATGGGACTCTGGTCTATAGTAGTGCAGCATATAGGACTCTGGTCTATAGTAGTGCAGCATATAGGACTCTGGTCTATAGTAGTGTAGCATATAGGACTCTGGTCTACAGTAGTGCAGCATATAGGACTCTGGTCTATAGTAGTGCAGCATATAGGACTCTGGTCTATAGTAGTGCAGCATATAGGACTCTGGTCTATAGTAGTGCAGCATATAGGACTCTGGTCTATAGTAGTGCAGCATATGGGACTCTGGTCTATAGTAGTGTAGCATATAGGACTCTGGTCTATAGTAGTGCAGCATATAGGACTCTGGTCTATAGTAGTGCAGCATATAGGACTCTGGTCTATAGTAGTGTAGCATATGGGACTCTGGTCTATAGTAGTGCAGCATATGGGACTCTGGTCTATAGTAGTGCAGCATATAGGACTCTGGTCTATAGTAGTGCAGCATATGGGACTCTGGTCTATAGTAGTGTAGCATATGGGACTCTGGTCTACAGTAGTGCAGCATATGGGACTCTGGTCTATAGTAGTGCAGCATATAGGACTCTGGTCTATAGTAGTGCAGCATATGGGACTCTGGTCTATAGTAGTGCAGCATATAGGACTCTGGTCTATAGTAGTGCAGCATATAGGACTCTGGTCTATAGTAGTGCAGCATATAGGGACTCTGGTCTATAGTAGTGCAGCATATGGGACTCTGGTCTATAGTAGTGCAGCATATAGGACTCTGGTCTATAGTAGTGCAGCATATGGGACTCTGGTCTATAGTAGTGCAGCATATGGGACTCTGGTCTATAGTAGTGCAGCATATAGGACTCTGGTCTATAGTAGTGCAGCATATGGGACTCTGGTCTATAGTAGTGCAGCATATAGGACTCTGGTCTATAGTAGTGCAGCATATAGGACTCTGGTCTATAGTAGTGCAGCATATAGGGACTCTGGTCTATAGTAGTGCAGCATATAGGACTCTGGTCTATAGTAGTGCAGCATATAGGACTCTGGTCTATAGTAGTGCAGCATATGGGACTCTGGTCTATAGTAGTGCAGCATATAGGACTCTGGTCTATAGTAGTGCAGCATATAGGACTCTGGTCTATAGTAGTGCATCATATGGGACTCTGGTCTACAGTAGTGCAGCATATAGGACTCTGGTCTATAGTAGTGCAGCATATGGGACTCTGGTCTATAGTAGTGCAGCATATGGGACTCTGGTCTATAGTAGTGCAGCATATAGGACTCTGGTCTATAGTAGTGCAGCATATAGGACTCTGGTCTATAGTAGTGCAGCATATGGGACTCTGGTCTATAGTAGTGCAGCATATGGGACTCTGGTCTACAGTAGTGCAGCATATAGGACTCTGGTCTATAGTAGTGTAGCATATAGGACTCTGGTCTATAGTAGTGCAGCATATAGGACTCTGGTCTATAGTAGTGTAGCATATAGGACTCTGGTCTATAGTAGTGCAGCATATAGGACTCTGGTCTATAGTAGTGCAGCATATAGGGACTCTGGTCTATAGTAGTGCAGCATATAGGACTCTGGTCTATAGTAGTGCAGCATATAGGACTCTGGTCTATAGTAGTGCAGCATATAGGACTCTGGTATACAGTAGTGCAGCATATAGGGACTCTGGTCTATAGTAGTGCAGCATATAGGACTCTGGTCTATAGTAGTGCAGCATATAGGACTCTGGTCTATAGTAGTGCAGCATATAGGACTCTGGTATACAGTAGTGCAGCATATAGGGACTCTGGTCTATAGTAGTGCAGCATATAGGACTCTGGTCTATAGTAGTGCAGCATATAGGACTCTGGTCTATAGTAGTGTAGCATATGGGACTCTGGTCTACAGTAGTGCAGCATATAGGACTCTGGTCTATAGTAGTGTAGCATATAGGGACTCTGGTCTATAGTAGTGCAGCATATAGGACTCTGGTCTATAGTAGTGTAGCATATAGGGACTCTGGTCTATAGTAGTGCAGCATATGGGACTCTGGTCTATAGTAGTGCAGCATATAGGACTCTGGTCTATAGTAGTGCAGCATATAGGACTCTGGTATACAGTAGTGCAGCATATAGGACTCTGGTCTATAGTAGTGCAGCATATAGGACTCTGGTATACAGTAGTGCAGCATATAGGACTCTGGTCTATAGTAGTGCAGCATATAGGACTCTGGTATACAGTAGTGCAGCATATAGGACTCTGGTCTATAGTAGTGTAGCATATGGGACTCTGGTCTACAGTAGTGCAGCATATAGGACTCTGGTCTATAGTAGTGTAGCATATAGGGACTCTGGTCTATAGTAGTGCAGCATATAGGACTCTGGTCTATAGTAGTGTAGCATATAGGGACTCTGGTCTATAGTAGTGCAGCATATGGGACTCTGGTCTATAGTAGTGCAGCATATAGGACTCTGGTCTACAGTAGTGCAGCATATAGGACTCTGGTCTATAGTAGTGCAGCATATAGGACTCTGGTATACAGTAGTGCAGCATATAGGACTCTGGTCTACAGTAGTGCAGCATATGGGACTCTGGTCTATAGTAGTGCAGCATATAGGACTCTGGTATACAGTAGTGCAGCATATAGGACTCTGGTCTATAGTAGTGCAGCATATAGGACTCTGGTATACAGTAGTGCAGCATATAGGACTCTGGTCTATAGTAGTGCAGCATATAGGACTCTGGTCTATAGTAGTGCAGCATATGGGACTCTGGTCTATAGTAGTGCAGCATATAGGACTCTGGTATACAGTAGTGCAGCATATAGGACTCTGGTCTATAGTAGTGCAGCATATAGGACTCTGGTATACAGTAGTGCAGCATATAGGACTCTGGTCTATAGTAGTGCAGCATATAGGACTCTGGTATACAGTAGTGCAGCATATAGGACTATGGTATATAGTAGTGCAGCATAATTGTTTTTATTATTTATTTATTTAACCTTTATTTAACCAGGAAGGACTCATTGAGATTTAAAATCTATTTTTCAAGAGTGTCCTGGCCATGATAGGCAGCACCAAGTCATTACAGACAAACAACATGAAAAACTACAAATAATCTAGTAAAAACCATAGAATTCACAGGAGTATAACAAAAATCAAAAACAGCAAATTAAAAACATTGACAGGTCAGGGAATCAGTCTCAAGATCATTCATCAGTGATTTAAAAATACCAATCGGGACAAGTTCTTCCAGTTTAAAAGTATTTTGTAAGGCGTTCCAAGACGATGGCGCAGAGTACATAAAAGCCCTTTAACCAAATTCAGTTCGGACATTTGGAACAGTTAGCAGGATAAAGTCCAGCGAACGAATGGCTTTATAAATAAAATGGCTTTGTAAATAAAAGTATACCAGTGACTGAGCCTACGAGTGGCTAGAGAAGGCCAGCCAACCCTGGTATACAAAGTGCAGTGGTGCTTAAGGGTTTTGCAGTTTAAAATACATCTCAAAGTGCCACGGTAAAGGGTATCAATTGATCTCAAACACTGAGCGGAAGCATTCATATATAAAATATCCCCATAGTCTAGTGAAGGCATAAATGTAGCTGATACTAGCCTCCTTCTGGCTTCAAAAGAAAAACAGGCCTTATTCCTAAAATAAAATTCAAATTTCAGCTTCAATTTTTTTTGTAAGTTGTTGAATATGCAATTTAAAAGAGAGGCCGTCATCCATTTAAATTCCAATATATTTATATGAGGTTACAACCTCAATCTCCTTGCCCTGACAGGTAGTAATAGGTGAAAGGTTCAGAGGTCTATTTATTGCATTAGAAAACACCATTAGTGTAGTTTTGTCAGTAATTGAGGATAAGCTTCAATTGACACAAGGTATGTTGAACAGTATAAAAAGCAGTTTGCAAGTTCTGGAAAGCTTTTGTAAGAGACGAGGCACAACAGTAAATAACAGTATCATCAGCATAAAAATGAAGTTGCGCATTTTTTGACATTTTTGTCTAAATCATTTTTATAAATAGTGAATAAGAGAGGACCAAGTACAGAGCCTTGGGGCACACCATTAAAGACAGACAATTTAACAGACCTAAGCCCATCAAATTGAGTGCACTGAGTTCTATCAGACAGATAATTAGCAAACCATGCAACTGCATGCTCCGAAAGACCTACACTCGACAATCTCTGCCTTAGTATAGCATGATCAACTGTATCAAAAGCCTTAAAAGAGATCAATAAAAAGTGAGACACAATGCTGTTTTTTGTCAAGAGCTTTCAGATATATCATTTTCAAACCTTCATGGCTGCTGTAATTGTGCTATGCTTCTTCCTGAAGCCCGATTGGTACATTTGATAAAATAAAGTTAGTAAATAAAAAAACTATTTTAGCTGTTCACTCGCGTACGCACGCACACACACACACACACACACACACACACACACACACACACACACACACACACACACACACACACACACACACACACACACACACACACACACACACACACACTTCCACCAGTTATTTGTCTCAGTTTAGTGTTTTGATCCTCAGTGAAGGAGCCCCAGAGTTATTTCTTCAGCCTAAATCAGGAGTGTAAGTCGTGTAAATGAGAGCAGCGCTGCCTGCTAGCCCTTTGGACTGACTGATAAAACCCCCTCAGGGTCCGCTGGAGGAATCAGCTTTTACTAATCGGGGAGATTTGAGACGGTCTCTACTCTCTCTGGTGTCTGATCACACTGTGTCGAAACGGGACAGTGGTAATGAGAAATAAAGCATTCCATTTAATCTGCAGAAATACTCTCTGCTTATTGCTTTTAAGTCTGCTTGATGGAAAACATCATGGTGTATGGGAGTGAGAGAGGGATAAAGGGATAGAGGGAGGGAGTGAGGGAGAGGGAATGAGGGAGAGGGAGGGAGGGGGAGAGAGAGAGAGAGGGAGGGAGAGGGTACAGAGGCAACGAAGAGTGAGGGATGCAGAAAGAGGAAGGGAGAGAGAGGGAGGGATGCAGAAAGAGGAAGGGAGAGAGAGAGAGAGAGGGAGGGAGAGAGAGAGTGAGGGATGCAGAAAGAGGAAGGGAGAGAGAGAAGCAATGTGATTAAGTGTGAGTAAATAGATCCGTTGCTGATAGATGTATTTGACAGAGGGTATATGTATTACTGTGTCCCAAATGGCTCCCTATTAAATCCCCTTAGGAACCACCGTTCACACATTTAAATGCCATCAAAGGAAAGGGAGTGTATAAAGATGATGGATAAATTCATATAAGATTAATTTATTTTTATGTTAACTCTGCAGAATGTGGAATGGACTGGAATAAGTAAGAGCCTGTTCGTTTCTTTTCAGATAAAATGAATGAGGAGAGGATTTTTATTGGATCAGACGCGCGGTACATGATTGAGTTGTCATGTTGATCTGATCGGTATGACTGAGTACATGCCTCAGTAGGTTCTAGTGAGCTGACTGGCCAGACATATACCGAGACTGATGATCAAACTCCTATGGATCGCCGTCTCTCTCACATGTGTCCTTACACCCGTCTCTAAATCACATTCTGTTATAATTAGTGAGATCTGTATGACCCAATGACTGCCTCAAGACGGCCATGTACTTGACCAGGAAGTGATGAATATACTACTGTAATTGGACTACATCTTGGACAAGGAAGTGATGAATCTACTACTGTAATTGGACTACATCTTGGACAAGGAAGTGATGAATCTACTACTGTGATTGGACTACATCTTGGACAAGGAAGTGATGAATCTACTACTGTAATTGGACTACATCTTGGACAAGGAAGTGATGAATATACTACTGTAATTGGACTACATCTTGGACAAGGAAGTGATGAATCTACTACTGTGATTGGAATAGGTGGTGGTTCCCTATTGGAATATGTCCAGACCGTTTCTCCCAGTAGTATTAGTAGGCCTGGATTACCTGTTGTTATGAACCTGGACCAGTATAGACTGTACCTGTTATTGGAGCAGTATAGACTGTACCTGTTATTGGACCAGTATATACTACCTGTTATTGGACCAGTATATACTGTACCTGTTATTGGACCAGTATAGACTACCTGTTATTGGACCAGTATAGACTGTACCTGTTATTGGACCAGTATAGACTGTACCTGTTATTGGACCAATATAGACTGTATCTGTTATTGGACCAATATAGACTGTATCTGTTATTGGACCAGTATAGACTGTACCTGTTATTGGACCAGTATAGACTGTACCTGTTATTGGACCAGTATATACTACCTGTTATTGGACCAGTATATACTACCTGTTATTGGACCAGTATAGACTGTACCTGTTATTGGACCAGTATAGACTGTACCTGTTATTGGACCAGTATAGACTGTACCTGTTATTGGACCAGTATAGACTGTACCTGTTATTGGACCAGTATAGACTGTACCTGTTATTGGACCAGTATAGACTGCACCTGTTATTGGACCAGTATAGACTGTACCTGTTATTGGACCAATATAGACTGTATCTGTTATTGGACCAATATAGACTGTATCTGTTATTGGACCAGTATATACTACCTGTTATTGGACCAGTATAGACTGTACCTGTTATTGGACCAGTATAGACTGTACCTATTATTGGACCAGTATATACTACCTGTTATTGGACCAATATAGACTGTATCTGTTATTGGACCAGTATATACTACCTGTTATTGGACCAGTATAGACTGTACTTGTTATTGGACCAGTATAGACTGTACCTGTTATTGGACCAATATAGACTGTATCTGTTATTGGACCAGTATATACTACCTGTCATTGGACCAGTATAGACTGTACCTGTTATTGGACCAGTATATACTACCTGTTATTGGACCAGTATAGACTGCACCTGTTATTGGACCAGTATAGACTGTACCAGTTATTGGACCAGTATAGACTGTACCTGTTATTGGACCAGTATAGACTGTACCAGTTATTGGACCAATATAGACTGTATCTGTTATTGGACCAGTATATACTACCTGTTATTGGACCAGTATAGACTGCACCTGTTATTGGACCAGTATAGACTGTACCAGTTATTGGACCAGTATAGACTGTACCTGTTATTGGACCAGTATAGACTGTACCTGGACCAGTATAGACTGTACCTGTTATTGGACCAGTATAGACTGTACCTGTTATTGGACCAGTATAGACTGTACCTGTTATTGGACCAGTATAGACTGCACCTGTTATTGGACCAGTATAGACTGTATCTGTTATTGGACCAATATAGACTGTATCTGTTATTGGACCAGTATATACTACCTGTTATTGGACCAGTATAGACTGTACCTGTTATTGGACCAGTATAGACTGTACCTGTTATTGGACCAATATAGACTGTATCTGTTATTGGACCAGTATATACTACCTGTTATTGGACCAGTATAGACTGTACCTGTTATTGGACCAGTATAGACTGTACCTGTTATTGGACCAATATAGACTGTATCTGTTATTGGACCAGTATATACTACCTGTTATTGGACCAGTATAGACTGTACCTGTTATTGGACCAGTATAGACTGTACCTGTTATTGGACCAGTATAGACTGTACCTGTTATTGGACCAATATAGACTGTACCTGTTATTGGACCAGTATAGACTGTACCTGTTATTGGACCAGTATAGACTGCACCTGTTATTGGACCAGTATATACTACCTGTTATTGGACCAGTATAGACTGTACCTGTTATTGGACCAGTATAGACTGTACCTGTTATTGGACCAGTATATACTACCTGTTATTGGACCAGTATAGACTGTACCTGTTATTGGACCAGTATATACTACCTGTTATTGGACCAGTATAGACTGTACCTGTTATTGGACCAGTATATACTACCTGTTATTGGACCAGTATATACTACCTGTTATTGGACCAGTATAGACTGTACCTGTTATTGGACCAGTATATACTACCTGTTATTGGACCAGTATAGACTGTACCTGTTATTGGACCAGTATATACTACCTGTTATTGGACCAGTATAGACTGTACCTGTTATTGGACCAGTATATACTACCTGTTATTGGACCAGTATAGACTGTACCTGTTATTGGACCAATATAGACTGTACCTGTTATTGGACCAGTATAGACTGTACCTGTTATTGGACCAGTATAGACTGTACCTGTTATTGGACCAGTATAGACTGTACCTGTTATTGGACCAGTATAGACTGTACCTGTTATTGGACCAGTATAGACTGTACCTGTTATTGGACCAATATAGACTGTATCTGTTATTGGACCAGTATATACTACCTGTTATTGGACCAGTATAGACTGTACCTGTTATTGGACCAGTATAGACTGTACCTGTTATTAGACCAGTATATACTACCTGTTATTGGACCAGTATAGACTGTACCTGTTATTGGACCAGTATAGACTGTATCTGTTATTGGACCAGTATATACTACCTGTTATTGGACCAGTATAGACTGTATCTGTTATTGGACCAGTATATACTACCTGTTATTGGACCAGTATAGACTGTACCTGTTATTGGACCAGTATAGACTGTATCTGTTATTGGACCAGTATATACTACCTGTTATTGGACCAGTATAGACTGTACCTGTTATTGGACCAGTATAGACTGTACCTGTTATTGGACCAGTATATACTACCTGTTATTGGACCAGTATAGACTGTACCTGTTATTGGACCAGTATAGACTGTACCTGTTATTGGACCAGTATAGACTGTACCTGTTATTGGACCAATATAGACTGTATCTGTTATTGGACCAGTATATACTACCTGTTATTGGACCAGTATAGACTGTACCTGTTATTGGACCAGTATAGACTGTACCTGTTATTGGACCAGTATAGACTGTACCTGTTATTGGACCAGTATAGACTGTACCTGTTATTGGACCAGTATATACTACCTGTTATTGGACCAGTATAGACTGTACCTGTTATTGGACCAGTATAGATTGTACCTGTTATTGGACCAGTATAGACTGTACCTGTTATTGGACCAGTATAGATTGTACCTGTTATTGGACCAGTATATACTACCTGTTATTGGACCAGTATAGACTGTACCTGTTATTGGACCAGTATAGACTGTACCTGTTATTGGACCAGTATAGACTGTACCTGTTATTGGACCAGTATAGACTGTACCTGTTATTGGACCAGTATAGACTGTACCTGTTATTGGACCAGTATAGACTGTACCTGTTATTGGACCAGTATAGATTGTACCTGTTATTGGACCAGTATATACTACCTGTTATTGGACCAGTATAGACTGTACCTGTTATTGGACCAGTATAGACTGTACCTGTTATTGGACCAGTATAGACTGTACCTGTTATTGGACCAGTATAGATTGTACCTGTTATTGGACCAGTATAGACTGTACCTGTTATTGGACCAGTATAGACTGTACCTGTTATTGGACCAGTATAGACTGTACCTGTTATTGGACCAGTATAGATTGTACCTGTTATTGGACCAGTATAGACTGTACCTGTTATTGGACCAGTATAGACTGTACCTGTTATTGGACCAGTATAGACTGTACCTGTTATTGGACCAGTATATACTACCTGTTATTGGACCAGTATAGACTGTACCTGTTATTGGACCAGTATATACTACCTGTTATTGGACCAGTATATACTACCTGTTATTGGACCAGTATAGACTGTACCTGTTATTGGACCAGTATAGACTGTACCTGTTATTGGACCAGTATAGACTGTATCTGTTATTGGACCAGTATAGACTGTACCTGTTATTGGACCAGTATAGACTGTACCTGTTATTGGACCAGTATAGACTGTACCTGTTATTGGACCAGTATAGACTGTACCTGTTATTGGACCAGTATAGACTGTACCTGTTATTGGACCAGTATAGACTGTACCTGTTATTGGACCAGTATAGACTGCACCTGTTATTGGACCAGTATAGACTGTACCTGTTATTGGACCAATATAGACTGTATCTGTTATTGGACCAATATAGACTGTATCTGTTATTGGACCAGTATATACTACCTGTTATTGGACCAGTATAGACTGTACCTGTTATTGGACCAGTATAGACTGTACCTATTATTGGACCAGTATATACTACCTGTTATTGGACCAATATAGACTGTATCTGTTATTGGACCAGTATATACTACCTGTTATTGGACCAGTATAGACTGTACTTGTTATTGGACCAGTATAGACTGTACCTGTTATTGGACCAATATAGACTGTATCTGTTATTGGACCAGTATATACTACCTGTCATTGGACCAGTATAGACTGTACCTGTTATTGGACCAGTATAGACTGTACCTGTTATTGGACCAGTATAGACTGTACCTGTTATTGGACCAGTATAGACTGTACCTGTTATTGGACCAGTATAGACTGTACCTGTTATTGGACCAGTATAGATTGTACCTGTTATTGGACCAGTATATACTACCTGTTATTGGACCAGTATAGACTGTACCTGTTATTGGACCAGTATAGACTGTACCTGTTATTGGACCAGTATAGACTGTACCTGTTATTGGACCAGTATAGACTGTACCTGTTATTGGACCAGTATAGATTGTACCTGTTATTGGACCAGTATAGACTGTACCTGTTATTGGACCAGTATAGACTGTACCTGTTATTGGACCAGTATAGACTGTACCTGTTATTGGACCAGTATAGATTGTACCTGTTATTGGACCAGTATAGACTGTACCTGTTATTGGACCAGTATAGACTGTACCTGTTATTGGACCAGTATAGACTGTACCTGTTATTGGACCAGTATATACTACCTGTTATTGGACCAGTATAGACTGTACCTGTTATTGGACCAGTATATACTACCTGTTATTGGACCAGTATATACTACCTGTTATTGGACCAGTATAGACTGTACCTGTTATTGGACCAGTATAGACTGTACCTGTTATTGGACCAGTATAGACTGTATCTGTTATTGGACCAGTATAGACTGTACCTGTTATTGGACCAGTATAGACTGTACCTGTTATTGGACCAGTATAGACTGTACCTGTTATTGGACCAGTATAGACTGTACCTGTTATTGGACCAGTATAGACTGTACCTGTTATTGGACCAGTATAGACTGTACCTGTTATTGGACCAGTATAGACTGCACCTGTTATTGGACCAGTATAGACTGTACCTGGACCAGTATAGACTGTACCTGTTATTGGACCAGTATAGACTGTACCTGTTATTGGACCAGTATAGACTGTACCTGTTATTGGACCAGTATAGACTGCACCTGTTATTGGACCAGTATAGACTGTATCTGTTATTGGACCAATATAGACTGTATCTGTTATTGGACCAGTATATACTACCTGTTATTGGACCAGTATAGACTGTACCTGTTATTGGACCAGTATAGACTGTACCTGTTATTGGAGCAGTATAGACTGTACCTGTTATTGGACCAGTATATACTACCTGTTATTGGACCAGTATATACTGTACCTGTTATTGGACCAGTATAGACTACCTGTTATTGGACCAGTATAGACTGTACCTGTTATTGGACCAGTATAGACTGTACCTGTTATTGGACCAATATAGACTGTATCTGTTATTGGACCAATATAGACTGTATCTGTTATTGGACCAGTATAGACTGTACCTGTTATTGGACCAGTATAGACTGTACCTGTTATTGGACCAGTATATACTACCTGTTATTGGACCAGTATATACTACCTGTTATTGGACCAGTATAGACTGTACCTGTTATTGGACCAGTATAGACTGTACCTGTTATTGGACCAGTATAGACTGTATCTGTTATTGGACCAGTATAGACTGTACCTGTTATTGGACCAGTATAGACTGTACCTGTTATTGGACCAATATAGACTGTATCTGTTATTGGACCAGTATATACTACCTGTCATTGGACCAGTATAGACTGTACCTGTTATTGGACCAGTATAGACTGCACCTGTTATTGGACCAGTATAGACTGTACCAGTTATTGGACCAGTATAGACTGTACCTGTTATTGGACCAGTATAGACTGTACCTGGACCAGTATAGACTGTACCTGTTATTGGACCAGTATAGACTGTACCTGTTATTGGACCAGTATAGACTGTACCTGTTATTGGACCAGTATAGACTGCACCTGTTATTGGACCAGTATAGACTGTATCTGTTATTGGACCAATATAGACTGTATCTGTTATTGGACCAGTATATACTACCTGTTATTGGACCAGTATAGACTGTACCTGTTATTGGACCAGTATAGACTGTACCTGTTATTGGACCAATATAGACTGTATCTGTTATTGGACCAGTATATACTACCTGTTATTGGACCAGTATAGACTGTACCTGTTATTGGACCAGTATAGACTGTACCTGTTATTGGACCAGTATAGATTGTACCTGTTATTGGACCAGTATAGACTGTACCTGTTATTGGACCAGTATAGACTGTACCTGTTATTGGACCAGTATAGATTGTACCTGTTATTGGACCAGTATATACTACCTGTTATTGGACCAGTATAGACTGTACCTGTTATTGGACCAGTATAGACTGTACCTGTTATTGGACCAGTATAGACTGTACCTGTTATTGGACCAGTATAGACTGTACCTGTTATTGGACCAGTATAGATTTTACCTGTTATTGGACCAGTATAGACTGTACCTGTTATTGGACCAGTATAGACTGTACCTGTTATTGGACCAGTATAGACTGTACCTGTTATTGGACCAGTATAGATTGTACCTGTTATTGGACCAGTATAGACTGTACCTGTTATTGGACCAGTATAGACTGTACCTGTTATTGGACCAGTATAGACTGTACCTGTTATTGGACCAGTATATACTACCTGTTATTGGACCAGTATAGACTGTACCTGTTATTGGACCAGTATAGACTGTACCTGTTATTGGACCAGTATAGACTGTACCTGTTATTGGACCAGTATAGACTGTACCTGTTATTGGACCAGTATAGACTGTACCTGTTATTGGACCAGTATAGACTGCACCTGTTATTGGACCAGTATAGACTGTACCTGGACCAGTATAGACTGTACCTGTTATTGGACCAGTATAGACTGTACCTGTTATTGGACCAGTATAGACTGTACCTGTTATTGGACCAGTATAGACTGTACCTGTTATTGGACCAGTATAGACTGTACCTGGACCAGTATAGACTGTACCTGTTATTGGACCAGTATAGACTGTACCTGTTATTGGACCAATATAGACTGTATCTGTTATTGGACCAGTATATACTACCTGTTATTGGACCAGTATAGACTGTACCTGTTATTGGACCAGTATAGACTGTACCTGTTATTGGACCAGTATAGACTGTACCTGTTATTGGACCAATATAGACTGTACCTGTTATTGGACCAGTATAGACTGTACCTGTTATTGGACCAGTATAGACTGCACCTGTTATTGGACCAGTATATACTACCTGTTATTGGACCAGTATAGACTGTACCTGTTATTGGACCAGTATAGACTGTACCTGTTATTGGACCAGTATATACTACCTGTTATTGGACCAGTATAGACTGTACCTGTTATTGGACCAGTATAGACTGTACCTGTTATTGGACCAGTATAGACTGTATCTGTTATTGGACCAGTATATACTACCTGTTATTGGACCAGTATAGACTGTATCTGTTATTGGACCAGTATATACTACCTGTTATTGGACCAGTATAGACTGTACCTGTTATTGGACCAGTATAGACTGTACCTGTTATTGGACCAGTATAGACTGTACCTGTTATTGGACCAGTATAGACTGTACCTGTTATTGGACCAGTATAGATTGTACCTGTTATTGGACCAGTATAGACTGTACCTGTTATTGGACCAGTATAGACTGTACCTGTTATTGGACCAGTATAGACTGTACCTGTTATTGGACCAGTATAGATTGTACCTGTTATTGGACCAGTATAGACTGTACCTGTTATTGGACCAGTATAGACTGTACCTGTTATTGGACCAGTATAGACTGTACCTGTTATTGGACCAGTATATACTACCTGTTATTGGACCAGTATAGACTGTACCTGTTATTGGACCAGTATATACTACCTGTTATTGGACCAGTATATACTACCTGTTATTGGACCAGTATAGACTGTACCTGTTATTGGACCAGTATAGACTGTACCTGTTATTGGACCAGTATAGACTGTATCTGTTATTGGACCAGTATAGACTGTACCTGTTATTGGACCAGTATAGACTGTACCTGTTATTGGACCAGTATAGACTGTACCTGTTATTGGACCAGTATAGACTGTACCTGTTATTGGACCAGTATAGACTGTACCTGTTATTGGACCAGTATAGACTGTACCTGTTATTGGACCAGTATAGACTGCACCTGTTATTGGACCAGTATAGACTGTACCTGTTATTGGACCAATATAGACTGTATCTGTTATTGGACCAATATAGACTGTATCTGTTATTGGACCAGTATATACTACCTGTTATTGGACCAGTATAGACTGTACCTGTTATTGGACCAGTATAGACTGTACCTATTATTGGACCAGTATATACTACCTGTTATTGGACCAATATAGACTGTATCTGTTATTGGACCAGTATATACTACCTGTTATTGGACCAGTATAGACTGTACTTGTTATTGGACCAGTATAGACTGTACCTGTTATTGGACCAATATAGACTGTATCTGTTATTGGACCAGTATATACTACCTGTCATTGGACCAGTATAGACTGTACCTGTTATTGGACCAGTATAGACTGTACCTGTTATTGGACCAGTATAGACTGTACCTGTTATTGGACCAGTATAGACTGTACCTGTTATTGGACCAGTATAGACTGTACCTGTTATTTGACCAGTATAGATTGTACCTGTTATTGGACCAGTATATACTACCTGTTATTGGACCAGTATAGACTGTACCTGTTATTGGACCAGTATAGACTGTACCTGTTATTGGACCAGTATAGACTGTACCTGTTATTGGACCAGTATAGACTGTACCTGTTATTGGACCAGTATAGACTGTACCTGTTATTGGACCAGTATAGACTGTACCTGTTATTGGACCAGTATAGACTGTACCTGTTATTGGACCAGTATAGACTGTATCTGTTATTGGACCAGTATAGACTGTACCTGTTATTGGACCAGTATAGACTGTACCTGTTATTGGACCAGTATAGACTGTACCTGTTATTGGACCAGTATAGACTGTACCTGTTATTGGACCAGTATAGACTGTACCTGTTATTGGACCAGTATAGACTGTACCTGTTATTGGACCAGTATAGACTGCACCTGTTATTGGACCAGTATAGACTGTACCTGTTATTGGACCAATATAGACTGTATCTGTTATTGGACCAATATAGACTGTATCTGTTATTGGACCAGTATATACTACCTGTTATTGGACCAGTATAGACTGTACCTGTTATTGGACCAGTATAGACTGTACCTATTATTGGACCAGTATATACTACCTGTTATTGGACCAATATAGACTGTATCTGTTATTGGACCAGTATATACTACCTGTTATTGGACCAGTATAGACTGTACTTGTTATTGGACCAGTATAGACTGTACCTGTTATTGGACCAATATAGACTGTATCTGTTATTGGACCAGTATATACTACCTGTCATTGGACCAGTATAGACTGTACCTGTTATTGGACCAGTATAGACTGTACCTGTTATTGGACCAGTATAGACTGTACCTGTTATTGGACCAGTATAGACTGTACCTGTTATTGGACCAGTATAGACTGTACCTGTTATTGGACCAGTATAGATTGTACCTGTTATTGGACCAGTATATACTACCTGTTATTGGACCAGTATAGACTGTACCTGTTATTGGACCAGTATAGACTGTACCTGTTATTGGACCAGTATAGACTGTACCTGTTATTGGACCAGTATAGACTGTACCTGTTATTGGACCAGTATAGATTGTACCTGTTATTGGACCAGTATAGACTGTACCTGTTATTGGACCAGTATAGACTGTACCTGTTATTGGACCAGTATAGACTGTACCTGTTATTGGACCAGTATAGATTGTACCTGTTATTGGACCAGTATAGACTGTACCTGTTATTGGACCAGTATAGACTGTACCTGTTATTGGACCAGTATAGACTGTACCTGTTATTGGACCAGTATATACTACCTGTTATTGGACCAGTATAGACTGTACCTGTTATTGGACCAGTATATACTACCTGTTATTGGACCAGTATATACTACCTGTTATTGGACCAGTATAGACTGTACCTGTTATTGGACCAGTATAGACTGTACCTGTTATTGGACCAGTATAGACTGTATCTGTTATTGGACCAGTATAGACTGTACCTGTTATTGGACCAGTATAGACTGTACCTGTTATTGGACCAGTATAGACTGTACCTGTTATTGGACCAGTATAGACTGTACCTGTTATTGGACCAGTATAGACTGTACCTGTTATTGGACCAGTATAGACTGCACCTGTTATTGGACCAGTATAGACTGTACCTGGACCAGTATAGACTGTACCTGTTATTGGACCAGTATAGACTGTACCTGTTATTGGACCAGTATAGACTGTACCTGTTATTGGACCAGTATAGACTGCACCTGTTATTGGACCAGTATAGACTGTATCTGTTATTGGACCAATATAGACTGTATCTGTTATTGGACCAGTATATACTACCTGTTATTGGACCAGTATAGACTGTACCTGTTATTGGACCAGTATAGACTGTACCTGTTATTGGAGCAGTATAGACTGTACCTGTTATTGGACCAGTATATACTACCTGTTATTGGACCAGTATATACTGTACCTGTTATTGGACCAGTATAGACTACCTGTTATTGGACCAGTATAGACTGTACCTGTTATTGGACCAGTATAGACTGTACCTGTTATTGGACCAATATAGACTGTATCTGTTATTGGACCAATATAGACTGTATCTGTTATTGGACCAGTATAGACTGTACCTGTTATTGGACCAGTATAGACTGTACCTGTTATTGGACCAGTATATACTACCTGTTATTGGACCAGTATATACTACCTGTTATTGGACCAGTATAGACTGTACCTGTTATTGGACCAGTATAGACTGTACCTGTTATTGGACCAGTATAGACTGTACCTGTTATTGGACCAGTATAGACTGTACCTGTTATTGGACCAGTATAGACTGTACCTGTTATTGGACCAATATAGACTGTATCTGTTATTGGACCAGTATATACTACCTGTCATTGGACCAGTATAGACTGTACCTGTTATTGGACCAGTATAGACTGCACCTGTTATTGGACCAGTATAGACTGTACCAGTTATTGGACCAGTATAGACTGTACCTGTTATTGGACCAGTATAGACTGTACCTGGACCAGTATAGACTGTACCTGTTATTGGACCAGTATAGACTGTACCTGTTATTGGACCAGTATAGACTGTACCTGTTATTGGACCAGTATAGACTGCACCTGTTATTGGACCAGTATAGACTGTATCTGTTATTGGACCAATATAGACTGTATCTGTTATTGGACCAGTATATACTACCTGTTATTGGACCAGTATAGACTGTACCTGTTATTGGACCAGTATAGACTGTACCTGTTATTGGACCAATATAGACTGTATCTGTTATTGGACCAATATATACTACCTGTTATTGGACCAGTATAGACTGTACCTGTTATTGGACCAGTATAGACTGTACCTGTTATTGGACCAGTATAGACTGTACCTGTTATTGGACCAATATAGACTGTATCTGTTATTGGACCAGTATATACTACCTGTTATTGGACCAGTATAGACTGTACCTGTTATTGGACCAGTATAGACTGTACCTGTTATTGGACCAGTATAGACTGTACCTGTTATTGGACCAATATAGACTGTACCTGTTATTGGACCAGTATAGACTGTACCTGTTATTGGACCAGTATAGACTGCACCTGTTATTGGACCAGTATATACTACCTGTTATTGGACCAGTATAGACTGTACCTGTTATTGGACCAGTATAGACTGTACCTGTTATTGGACCAGTATATACTACCTGTTATTGGACCAGTATAGACTGTACCTGTTATTGGACCAGTATAGACTGTACCTGTTATTGGACCAGTATAGACTGTATCTGTTATTGGACCAGTATATACTACCTGTTATTGGACCAGTATAGACTGTATCTGTTATTGGACCAGTATATACTACCTGTTATTGGACCAGTATAGACTGTACCTGTTATTGGACCAGTATAGACTGTACCTGTTATTGGACCAGTATAGACTGTACCTGTTATTGGACCAGTATAGACTGTACCTGTTATTGGACCAGTATAGATTGTACCTGTTATTGGACCAGTATAGACTGTACCTGTTATTGGACCAGTATAGACTGTACCTGTTATTGGACCAGTATAGACTGTACCTGTTATTGGACCAGTATAGATTGTACCTGTTATTGGACCAGTATAGACTGTACCTGTTATTGGACCAGTATAGACTGTACCTGTTATTGGACCAGTATAGACTGTACCTGTTATTGGACCAGTATATACTACCTGTTATTGGACCAGTATAGACTGTACCTGTTATTGGACCAGTATATACTACCTGTTATTGGACCAGTATATACTACCTGTTATTGGACCAGTATAGACTGTACCTGTTATTGGACCAGTATAGACTGTACCTGTTATTGGACCAGTATAGACTGTATCTGTTATTGGACCAGTATAGACTGTACCTGTTATTGGACCAGTATAGACTGTACCTGTTATTGGACCAGTATAGACTGTACCTGTTATTGGACCAGTATAGACTGTACCTGTTATTGGACCAGTATAGACTGTACCTGTTATTGGACCAGTATAGACTGTACCTGTTATTGGACCAGTATAGACTGCACCTGTTATTGGACCAGTATAGACTGTACCTGTTATTGGACCAATATAGACTGTATCTGTTATTGGACCAATATAGACTGTATCTGTTATTGGACCAGTATATACTACCTGTTATTGGACCAGTATAGACTGTACCTGTTATTGGACCAGTATAGACTGTACCTATTATTGGACCAGTATATACTACCTGTTATTGGACCAATATAGACTGTATCTGTTATTGGACCAGTATATACTACCTGTTATTGGACCAGTATAGACTGTACTTGTTATTGGACCAGTATAGACTGTACCTGTTATTGGACCAATATAGACTGTATCTGTTATTGGACCAGTATATACTACCTGTCATTGGACCAGTATAGACTGTACCTGTTATTGGACCAGTATAGACTGTACCTGTTATTGGACCAGTATAGACTGTACCTGTTATTGGACCAGTATAGACTGTACCTGTTATTGGACCAGTATAGACTGTACCTGTTATTGGACCAGTATAGATTGTACCTGTTATTGGACCAGTATATACTACCTGTTATTGGACCAGTATAGACTGTACCTGTTATTGGACCAGTATAGACTGTACCTGTTATTGGACCAGTATAGACTGTACCTGTTATTGGACCAGTATAGACTGTACCTGTTATTGGACCAGTATAGATTGTACCTGTTATTGGACCAGTATAGACTGTACCTGTTATTGGACCAGTATAGACTGTACCTGTTATTGGACCAGTATAGACTGTACCTGTTATTGGACCAGTATAGATTGTACCTGTTATTGGACCAGTATAGACTGTACCTGTTATTGGACCAGTATAGACTGTACCTGTTATTGGACCAGTATAGACTGTACCTGTTATTGGACCAGTATATACTACCTGTTATTGGACCAGTATAGACTGTACCTGTTATTGGACCAGTATATACTACCTGTTATTGGACCAGTATATACTACCTGTTATTGGACCAGTATAGACTGTACCTGTTATTGGACCAGTATAGACTGTACCTGTTATTGGACCAGTATAGACTGTATCTGTTATTGGACCAGTATAGACTGTACCTGTTATTGGACCAGTATAGACTGTACCTGTTATTGGACCAGTATAGACTGTACCTGTTATTGGACCAGTATAGACTGTACCTGTTATTGGACCAGTATAGACTGTACCTGTTATTGGACCAGTATAGACTGTACCTGTTATTGGACCAGTATAGACTGCACCTGTTATTGGACCAGTATAGACTGTACCTGTTATTGGACCAATATAGACTGTATCTGTTATTGGACCAATATAGACTGTATCTGTTATTGGACCAGTATATACTACCTGTTATTGGACCAGTATAGACTGTACCTGTTATTGGACCAGTATAGACTGTACCTATTATTGGACCAGTATATACTACCTGTTATTGGACCAATATAGACTGTATCTGTTATTGGACCAGTATATACTACCTGTTATTGGACCAGTATAGACTGTACTTGTTATTGGACCAGTATAGACTGTACCTGTTATTGGACCAATATAGACTGTATCTGTTATTGGACCAGTATATACTACCTGTCATTGGACCAGTATAGACTGTACCTGTTATTGGACCAGTATAGACTGCACCTGTTATTGGACCAGTATAGACTGTACCAGTTATTGGACCAGTATAGACTGTACCTGTTATTGGACCAGTATAGACTGTACCTGGACCAGTATAGACTGCACCTGTTATTGGACCAGTATATACTACCTGTTATTGGACCAGTATAGACTGTACCTGTTATTGGACCAGTATAGACTGCACCTGTTATTGGACCAGTATATACTACCTGTTATTGGACCAATATAGACTGTACCTGTTATTGGACCAGTATAGACTGTACCTGTTATTGGACCAGTATAGACTGCACCTGTTATTGGACCAGTATATACTACCTGTTATTGGACCAGTATAGACTGTACCTGTTATTGGACCAGTATAGACTGTACCTGTTATTGGACCAGTATATACTACCTGTTATTGGACCAGTATAGACTGTACCTGTTATTGGACCAGTATATACTACCTGTTATTGGACCAGTATAGACTGCACCTGTTATTGGACCAGTATATACTACCTGTTATTGGACCAGTATAGACTGTACCTGTTATTGGACCAGTATAGACTGTACCTGTTATTGGACCAGTATAGACTGTACCTGTTATTGGACCAGTATATACTACCTGTCATTGGACCAGTATAGACTGTACCTGTTATTGGACCAGTATAGACTGCACCTGTTATTGGACCAGTATAGACTGTACCAGTTATTGGACCAGTATAGACTGTACCTGTTATTGGACCAGTATAGACTGTACCTGGACCAGTATAGACTGTACCTGTTATTGGACCAGTATAGACTGTACCTGTTATTGGACCAGTATAGACTGTACCTGTTATTGGACCAGTATAGACTGCACCTGTTATTGGACCAGTATAGACTGTATCTGTTATTGGACCAATATAGACTGTATCTGTTATTGGACCAGTATATACTACCTGTTATTGGACCAGTATAGACTGTACCTGTTATTGGACCAGTATAGACTGCACCTGTTATTGGACCAGTATAGACTGTACCAGTTATTGGACCAGTATAGACTGTACCTGTTATTGGACCAGTATAGACTGTACCTGGACCAGTATAGACTGTACCTGTTATTGGACCAGTATAGACTGTACCTGTTATTGGACCAGTATAGACTGTACCTGTTATTGGACCAGTATAGACTGCACCTGTTATTGGACCAGTATAGACTGTATCTGTTATTGGACCAATATAGACTGTATCTGTTATTGGACCAGTATATACTACCTGTTATTGGACCAGTATAGACTGTACCTGTTATTGGACCAGTATAGACTGTACCTGTTATTGGACCAGTATATACTACCTGTTATTGGACCAGTATAGACTGTACCTGTTATTGGACCAGTATATACTACCTGTTATTGGACCAGTATAGACTGTACCTGTTATTGGACCAGTATATACTACCTGTTATTGGACCAGTATATACTACCTGTTATTGGACCAGTATATACTACCTGTTATTGGACCAGTATAGACTGTACCTGTTATTGGACCAGTATATACTACCTGTTATTGGACCAGTATAGACTGTACCTGTTATTGGACCAGTATATACTACCTGTTATTGGACCAGTATAGACTGTACCTGTTATTGGACCAGTATAGACTGTACCTGTTATTGGACCAGTATAGACTGTACCTGTTATTGGACCAGTATAGACTGTACCTGTGTGTACTGTGTCTATGTCTTAGTGATGGAGGGGGGGGGGGGGGCTGCAGTGTGATGGAGGGGGGGGGGGGCTGGTAATTGAAAATTTATATTACAATACAATCCTCTCGGTCCTCCCGCGCCGCACACACACACACACACACACACACACACACACACACACACACACACACACACACACACACACACACACACACACACACACACACACGCACGCGCGCCACGCGGCGTTCATTCAGCGGCCAGAACCATTATCTCTCCTTAATGAAGCGTGCGTCTGGGCGCTCCCGCTCTGCTCCGAGGTTTTAATTTTCATTTAAATGATCAACTTCACTGATTACTGTCACCGTTTAATTATTGAGCTGGCGATTAGCTTGACCCCTTGTTAGAGAGATCAAGTGGTGGTCTGGAATGTTCTGTGGAGGTCTCTGTACTGTCACACAGCTCTACAGTATATCCTATCCTCTGTACTGTCACACAGCTCTGCAGTATATCCTATCCTCTGTACTGTCACACAGCTCTACAGTATATCCTATCCTCTTTACTGTCACACAGCTCTACAGTAGATCCTATCCTCTGTATTGTCACACAGCTCTACAGTATATCCTATCCTCTGTACTGTCACACAGCTCTATAGTATATCCTATCCTCTGTACTGTCACACAGCTCTACAGTATATCCTATCCTCTGTACTGTCACACAGCTCTACAGTATATCCTATCCTCTGTACTGTCACACAGCTCTACAGTATATCCTATCCTCTGTACTGTCACACAGCTCTACAGTATATCCTATCCTCTGTACTGTCACACAGCTCTACAGTATATCCTATCCTCTGTACTGTCACACAGCTCTACAGTATATCCTATCCTCTGTACTGTCACACAGCTCTACAGTATATCCTCCCCTCTGTACTGTCACACAGCTCTACAGTATATCCTCCCCTCTGTACTGTCACACAGCTCTACAGTATATCCTATCCTCTGTACTGTCACACAGCTCTACAGTATATCCTATCCTCTGTACTGTCACACAGCTCTACAGTATATCCTATCCTCTGTACTGTCACACAGCTCTACAGTATATCCTATCCTCTGTACTGTCACACAGCTCTACAGTATATCCTCCCCTCTGTACTGTCACACAGCTCTACAGTATATCCTCCCCTCTGTACTGTCACACAGCTCTACAGTATATCCTATCCTCTGTACTGTCACACAGCTCTACAGTATATCCTATCCTCTGTACTGTCACACAGCTCTACAGTATATCCTATCCTCTGTACTGTCACACAGCTCTACAGTATATCCTATCCTCTGTACTGTCACACAGCTCTACAGTATATCCTATCCTCTGTACTGTCACACAGCTCTACAGTATATCCTATCCTGTGTACTGTCACACAGCTCTACAGTAGATCCTCCCCTCTGTACTGTCACACAGCTCTACAGTAGATCCTATCCTCTGTATTGTCACACAGCTCTACAGTATATCCTATCCTCTGTACTGTCACACATCTCTACAGTATATCCTATCCTCTGTACTGTCACACAGCTCTACAGTATATCCTCCCCTCTGTACTGTCACACAGCTCTACAGTATATCCTCCCCTCTGTACTGTCACACAGCTCTACAGTATATCCTCCCCTCTGTACTGTCACACAGATCTACAGTATATCCTCCCCTCTGTACTGTCACACAGCTCTACAGTATATCCTATCCTCTGTACTGTCACACAGCTCTACAGTAGATCCTATCCTCTGTACTGTCACACAGCTCTACAGTATATCCTATCCTCTGTATTGTCACACAGCTCTACAGTATATCCTATCCTCTGTACTGTCACACAGCTCTACAGTATATCCTATCCTCTGTACTGTCACACAGCTCTACAGTATATCCTATCCTCTGTACTGTCACACAGCTCTACAGTAGATCCTATCCTCTGTACTGTCACACAGCTCTACAGTATATCCTATCCTCTGTATTGTCACACAGCTCTACAGTAGATCCTATCCTCTGTATTGTCACACAGCTCTACAGTATATCCTATCCTCTGTACTGTCACACAGCTCTACAGTAGATCCTATCCTCTGTATTGTCACACAGCTCTACAGTATATCCTATCCTCTGTACTGTCACACAGCTCTACAGTATATCCTATCCTCTGTACTGTCACACAGCTCTACAGTATATCCTATCCTCTGTACTGTCACACAGCTCTACAGTATATCCTATCCTCTGTACTGTCACACAGCTCTACAGTATATCCTATCCTCTGTACTGTCACACAGCTCTACAGTAGATCCTATCCTCTGTATCCTCTATGATCAGCTGTCGTCAGATGATACAAGTAAAGGAAGTGTGACATATTAGGAATACGTAGGTTTTTTTGTTGTTTGTTTTGTATTGATTGAGCTGACCTAAAGCAGAGACACTGGATGTTTCCTAGAGGAATGTTGCAATGCCCCCTGGGTATTACTTTCTGTGTTGTGTCTCAAAGGTGAACACTGTTCCTCTCTTTTAAAGGTGCAGTATGCAGAAATCATTCCACCATTTCCTGTTTGCTAAAATTGGAATAGTTTTGCTTAATTTCAGTTGTTTTTTTGTGACAAAACAAGTCATTTATAGTGTAGAGACCAGTGGTGGTTGGTGCTGTTTAAGATGAGGGAGGACACTTTTCTTCCCCATGAGCACGGCCTTATGTCTATTACAGCATATTGGATGACTGTCATTCATAATCCATTCACCCAGTTCAATGTAACAGTGATAGGTTTAGGTTACTGTCATTCATATTCCATTCACCCAGTTCAATGTGACAGTGATAGGTTTAGGTTACTGTCATTCATATTCCATTCACCCAGTTCAATGTAACAGTGATAGGTTTAGGTTACTGTCATTCATATTCCATTCACCCAGTTCAATGTAACAGTGATAGGTTTAGGTTACTGTCATTCATATTCCATTCACACAGTTCAATGTAACAGTGATAGGTTTAGGTTACTGTCATTCATATTACATTCACCCAGTTCAATGTAACAGTGATAGGTTTAGGTTACTGTCATTCATATTCCATTCACCCAGTTCAATGTAACAGTGATAGGTTTAGGCTACTGTCATTCATATTACATTCACCCAGTTCAATGTAACAGTGACAGGTTTAGGTTACTGTCATTCATATTCACCCAGTTCAATGTAACAGTGATAGGTTTAGGTTACTGTCATTCATATTACATTCACCCAGTTCAATGTAACAGTGATAGGTTTAGGTTACTGTCATTCATATTCCATTCACCCAGTTCAATGTAACAGTGATAGGTTTAGGCTACTGTCATTCATATTCACCCAGTTCAATGTAACAGTGATAGGTTTAGGCTACTGTCATTCATATTCACCCAGTTCAATGTAACAGTGATAGGTTTAGGTTACTGTCATTCATATTCACCCAGTTCAATGTAACAGTGATAGGTTTAGGTTACTGTCATTCATATTCCATTCACCCAGTTCAATGTAACAGTGATAGGTTTAGGTTACTGTCATTTATATTCCATTCACCCAGTTCAATGTAACAGTGATAGGTTTAGGTTACTGTCATTCATATTCACCCAGTTCAATGTAACAGTGATAGGTGTAGGTTACTGTCATTCATATTCACCCAGTTCAATGTAACAGTGATAGGTTTAGGTTACTGTCATTCATATTCCATTCACCCAGTTCAATGTAACAGTGATAGGTTTAGGTTACTGTCATTCATATTCACCCAGTTCAATGTAACAGTGATAGGTTTAGGTTACTGTCATTCATATTCCATTCACCCAGTTCAATGTAACAGTGATAGGTTTAGGTTACTGTCATTCATATTCACCCAGTTCAATGTAACAGTGATAGGTTTAGGTTACTGTCATTCATATTCCATTCACCCAGTTCAATGTAACAGTGACAGGTTTAGGTTACTGTCATTCATATTCACCCAGTTCAATGTAACAGTGATAGGTTTAGGTTACTGTCATTCATATTCCATTCACCCAGTTCAATGTAACAGTGATAGGTTTAGGTTACTGTCATTCATATTCCATTCACCCAGTTCAATGTAACAGTGATAGGTTTAGGTTACTGTCATTCATATTCACCCAGTTCAATGTAACAGTGATAGGTTTAGGTTACTGTCATTCATATTCCATTCACCCAGTTCAATGTAACAGTGATAGGTTTAGGTTACTGTCATTCATATTCACCCAGTTCAATGTAACAGTGATAGGTTTAGCTTACTGTCATTCATATTCACCCAGTTCAATGTAACAGTGATAGGTTTAGGTTACTGTCATTCATATTCCATTCACCCAGTTCAATGTAACAGTGATAGGTTTAGGTTACTGTCATTCATATTCACCCAGTTCAATGTAACAGTGATAGGTTTAGCTTACTGTCATTCATATTCACCCAGTTCAATGTAACAGTGATAGGTTTAGGTTACTGTCATTCATATTCCATTCACCCAGTTCAATGTAACAGTGATAGGTTTAGGTTACTGTCATTCATATTCCATTCACCCAGTTCAATGTAACAGTGATAGGTTTAGGTTACTGTCATTCACATTCACCCAGTTCAATGTAACAGTGATAGGTTTAGGTTACTGTCATTCATATTCACCCAGTTCAATGTAACAGTGATAGGTTTAGGTTACTGTCATTCATATTCCATTCACCCAGTTCAATGTAACAGTGATAGGTTTAGGTTACTGTCATTCATATTCACCCAGTTCAATGTAACAGTGATAGGTTTAGGTTACTGTCATTCATATTCCATTCACCCAGTTCAATGTAACAGTGACAGGTTTAGGTTACTGTCATTCATATTCACCCAGTTCAATGTAACAGTGATAGGTTTAGGTTACTGTCATTCATATTCCATTCACCCAGTTCAATGTAACAGTGATAGGTTTAGGTTACTGTCATTCATATTCACCCAGTTCAATGTAACAGTGATAAGTTTAGGCTACTGTCATTCACATTCACCCAGTTCAATGTAACAGTGATAGGTTTAGGTTACTGTCATTCATATTCACCCAGTTCAATGTAACAGTGATAGGTTTAGGTTACTGTCATTCATATTCACCCAGTTCAATGTAACAGTGATAGGTTTAGGCTACTGTCATTCACATTCACCCAGTTCAATGTAACAGTGATAGGTTTAGGTTACTGTCATTCATATTCACCCAGTTCAATGTAACAGTGATAGGTTTAGGTTACTGTCATTCATATTCACCCAGTTCAATGTAACAGTGATAGGTTTAGGCTACTGTCATTCACATTCACCCAGTTCAATGTAACAGTGATAGGTTTAGGTTACTGTCATTCACATTCACCCAGTTCAATGTAACAGTGATAGGTTTAGGTTACTGTCATTCATATTCACCCAGTTCAATGTAACAGTGATAGGTTTAGGTTACTGTCATTCATATTCCATTCACCCAGTTCAATGTAACAGTGATAGGTTTAGGTTACTGTCATTCATATTCACCCAGTTCAATGTAACAGTGATAGGTTTAGGTTACTGTCATTCATATTCACCCAGTTCAATGTAACAGTGATAGGTTTAGGTTACTGTCATTCACATTCACCCAGTTCAATGTAACAGTGATAGGTTTAGGTTACTGTCATTCATATTCACCCAGTTCAATGTAACAGTGATAGGTTTAGGTTACTGTCATTCATATTCACCCAGTTCAATGTAACAGTGATAGGTTTAGGTTACTGTCATTCATATTCCATTCACCCAGTTCAATGTAACAGTGATATGTTTAGGCTACTACATGATACTCTAATTGTCCCTCTACCCATCATGAGGTTGCTACAACATAGACTATGAATTAAAGTTTACACCGTAGGTGAACACAGGTCGAGAGAACGTGTTGAGGTGTTTTTATTTGTCTGTAATTCAGTGAGGAGGAGGGTCCTCCCCTTCCTCCTCTGAGGAGCCTCCGCTGGTAGAGAATCATTGTACCGTCTAAACCGCTGTGAAGTTTAGTTTCAGCTGTTTTGAAGCTGAAAACCGAAAGAACGGGAAGCATAGAAATAGCGAACATAGAACAGATTTACTGGTTATGATACTTGCTTTCAATGAGAATGACAGATCTATAATGGGTATTTCTATGTGAATTTGTTCTGGTCGACCAAAAAGTTACAAATCGCAGCTTTAACAACATGTTCAATCCCAGTTATTCAGGCTTCTGTGGCTCTGTCTCCCTGTATACACACACACACACACACACACACACACACACACACACACACACACACACACACACACAGAGAGACAGACACACACACACACACACACACACACACAACATAATACAAAACGACCGAGGATGACCCAGATCAGAACAATCTGAATCACAGATACTTAAGCAATAAGGCACGAGGGGGGTGAGGTATATGGCCACTATACCACAACTAAGGGTTGCGGAGTGCCTGGATACAGCCCTTAGCTGTGATATATTAGCCATATACCACAAACCCTCGAGGTGCCTTATTGCTATATAACACGACTGTCAGCCAATCAGCATCCAGGGCTCGAACCTATCAGTAGTATAATATATAATAGAATGCTCCGACCAAACCACCCAGTTTATAATATAGAATAGAATGCTCCGACCAAACCACCCAGTTTATAATATAGAATAGAATGCTCCGACCAAACCACCCAGTTTATAATATAGAATAGAATGCTCCGACCAAACCACCCAGTTTATAATATAGAATAGAATGCTCCGACCAAACCACCCAGTTTATAATATAGAATAGAATGCTCCGACCAAACCACCCAGTTTATAATATAGAATAGAATGCTCCGACCAAACCACCCAGTTTATAATATAGAATAGAATGCTCCGACCAAACCACCCAGTTTATAATATAGAATAGAATGCTCCGACCAAACCACCCAGTTTATAATATAGAATAGAATGCTCCGACCAAACCACCCAGTTTATAATATAGAATAGAATGCTCCGACCAAACCACCCAGTTTATAATATAGAATAGAATGCTCCGACCAAACCACCCAGTTTATAATATAGAATAGAATGCTCCGACCAAACCACCCAGTTTATAATATAGAATAGAATGCTCCGACCAAACCACCCAGTTTATAATATAGAATAGAATGCTCCGACCAAACCACCCAGTTTATAATATAGAATAGAATGCTCCGACCAAACCACCCAGTTTATAATATAGAATAGAATGCTCCGACCAAACCACCCAGTTTATAATATAGAATAGAATGCTCCGACCAAACCACCCAGTTTATAATATAGAATAGAATGCTCCGACCAAACCACCCAGTTTATAATATAGAATAGAATGCTCCGACCAAACCACCCAGTTTATAATATAGAATAGAATGCTCCGACCAAACCACCCAGTTTATAATATAGAATAGAATGCTCCGACCAAACCACCCGGTTTATAATATAGAATAGAATGCTCCGACCAAACCACCCGGTTTATAATATAGAATAGAATGCTCCGACCAAACCACCCAGTTTATAATATAGAATAGAATGCTCCGACCAAACCACCTGGTTTATAATATAGAATAGAATGCTCCGACCAAACCACCAAAACATTATGTGACGTCCAGAAGAATTTCAGGAATCACCATGACTCATGGGAACGTTCCACCATGATTTGGGTCAGTCCTATTTAGATAAAGCAGGAACAACACAGTTTGTCTGATAACATACATAGCATTGATTCTTTCCTCCAGTGTTTTCTTTTCCAAAGTAAAGCTTTTCCCCATACGGTCATGGCCTGACTCAGAGGTTATGTTTGACCCATGTTTGTCTCTTGCGGTCTTTGATCGGCTACAGCTGGTGTTTCTCAACACCCAGATACGTATTCAAGTGTCCCACTGATATTCTCAAAGGCTAATTTCATGTCTAAACAAACACTCATTTTCTTATCAGCGGCGACGCTTCCAGAGATTGTCCAACGTCAGGGGGTTGTGGGTAGGGTGAGAGCGTAAATTCCAAGAGAGACAGAAAGATGCACACACACATTGGTTGGTCGGTCCTCTCCTCTCAGGACGTAGTGTCCAGGAACACACAGCAGCGCTATGATTGGTCCTCTCCTCTCAGGACGTAGTGTCCAGGAACACACAGCAGCGCTATGATTGGTCCTCTCCTCTCAGGACGTAGTGTCTAGGAACACACAGCAGCTCTATGATTGGTCCTCTCCTCTCAGGACATAGTGTCCAGGAACACACTGCAGCTCTGTGGTCGGTCCTCTCCTCTCAGGACATAGTGTCCAGGAACACACAGCAGCTCTGTGGTCGGTCCTCTCCTCTCAGGACGTAGTGTCCAGGAACACACAGCAGCTCTATGATTGGTCCTCTCCTCTCAGGACATAGTGTCCAGGAACACACAGCAGCTCTATGATTGGTCGGTCCTCTCCTCTCAGGACGTAGTGTCCAGGAACACACAGCAGCTCTATGATTGGTCCTCTCCTCTCAGGACATAGTGTCCAGGAACACACAGCAGCTCTATGATTGGTCCTCTCCTCTCAGGACATAGTGTCCAGGAACACACAGCAGCTCTATGATTGGTCCTCTCCTCTCAGGACATAGTGTCTAGGAACACACAGCAGCTCTATGATTGGTCGGTCCTCTCCTCTCAGGACATAGTGTCCAGGAACACACAGCAGCTCTATGATTGGTCCTCTCCTCTCAGGACATAGTGTCCAGGAACACACAGCAGCTCTATGATTGGTCCTCTCCTCTCAGGACATAGTGTCCAGGAACACACAGCAGCTCTATGATTGGTCCTCTCCTCTCAGGACATAGTGTCCAGGAACACACAGCAGCTCTATGATTGGTCCTCTCCTCTCAGGACATAGTGTCTAGGAACACACAGCAGCTCTATGATTGGTCCTCTCCTCTCAGGACATAGTGTCCAGGAACACACAGCAGCTCTATGATTGGTCCTCTCCTCTCAGGACATAGTGTCCAGGAACACACAGCAGCGCTATGATTGGTCCTCTCCTCTCAGGACATAGTGTCTAGGAACACACAGCAGCGCTATGGTCGGTCCTCTCCTCTCAGGACATAGTGTCCAGGAACACACAGCAGCGCTATGATTGGTCCTCTCCTCTCAGGACGTAGTGTCTAGGAACACACAGCAGCTCTATGATTGGTCCTCTCCTCTCAGGACGTAGTGTCCAGGAACACACAGCAGCTCTATGATTGGTCCTCTCCTCTCAGGACATAGTGTCCAGGAACACACAGCAGCTCTATGATTGGTCCTCTCCTCTCAGGACATAGTGTCCAGGAACACACAGCAGCTCTGTGGTCGGTCCTCTCCTCTCAGGACATAGTGTCCAGGAACACACAGCAGCTCTGTGGTCGGTCCTCTCCTCTCAGGACATAGTGTCCAGGAACACACAGCAGCTCTATGATTGGTCCTCTCCTCTCAGGACATAGTGTCCAGGAACACACAGCAGCTCTATGATTGGTCCTCTCCTCTCAGGACATAGTGTCCAGGAACACACAGCAGCGCTATGATTGGTCCTCTCCTCTCAGGACATAGTGTCTAGGAACACACAGCAGCTCTGTGGTCGGTCCTCTCCTCTCAGGACATAGTGTCCAGGAACACACAGCAGCTCTATGATTGGTCCTCTCCTCTCAGGACGTAGTGTCCAGGAACACACAGCAGCTCTATGATTGGTCCTCTCCTCTCAGGACATAGTGTCCAGGAACACACAGCAGCTCTATGATTGGTCCTCTCCTCTCAGGACATAGTGTCCAGGAACACACAGCAGCTCTATGATTGGTCCTCTCCTCTCAGGACATAGTGTCTAGGAACACACAGCAGCGCTATGATTGGTCCTCTCCTCTCAGGACGTAGTGTCCAGGAACACACAGCAGCTCTATGATTGGTCCTCTCCCACACAGCAGCTCTATGATTGGTCCTCTCCTCTCAGGACGTAGTGTCTAGGAACACACAGCAGCTCTGTGGTCGGTCCTCTCCTCTCAGGACATAGTGTCCAGGAACACACAGCAGCTCTATGATTGGTCCTCTCCTCTCAGGACGTAGTGTCCAGGAACACACAGCAGCTCTGTGGTCGGTCCTCTCCTCTCAGGACGTAGTGTCTAGGAACACACAGCAGCGCTATGATTGGTCCTCTCCTCTCAGGACATAGTGTCTAGGAACACACAGCAGCTCTATGATTGGTCCTCTCCTCTCAGGACATAGTGTCTAGGAACACACAGCAGCTCTATGATTGGTCCTCTCCTCTCAGGACGTAGTGTCCAGGAACACACAGCAGCGCTATGATTGGTCCTCTCCTCTCAGGACGTAGTGTCCAGGAACACACAGCAGCTCTATGATTGGTCCTCTCCTCTCAGGACGTAGTGTCCAGGAACACACAGCAGCGCTATGATTGGTCCTCTCCTCTCAGGACGTAGTGTCTAGGAACACACAGCAGCTCTATGATTGGTCCTCTCCTCTCAGGACGTAGTGTCCAGGAACACACAGCAGCGCTATGATTGGTCCTCTCCTCTCAGGACATAGTGTCCAGGAACACACAGCAGCGCTATGATTGGTCCTCTCCTCTCAGGACATAGTGTCCAGGAACACACAGCAGCGCTATGATTGGTCCTCTCCTCTCAGGACATAGTGTCCAGGAACACACAGCAGCTCTGTGGTCGGTCCTCTCCTCTCAGGACGTAGTGTCTAGGAACACACAGCAGCTCTATGATTGGTCCTCTCCTCTCAGGACGTAGTGTCTAGGAACACACAGCAGCTCTATGATTGGTCCTCTCCTCTCAGGACGTAGTGTCTAGGAACACACAGCAGCTCTATGATTGGTCCTCTCCTCTCAGGACGTAGTGTCTAGGAACACACAGCAGCGCTATGATTGGTCCTCTCCTCTCAGGACATAGTGTCCAGGAACACACAGCAGCGCTATGATTGGTCCTCTCCTCTCAGGACATAGTGTCCAGGAACACACAACAACCCCATCAGATGAACACTGTCCACTTCAGATCCCTCTCAACCTCTCCCTCCACCTCTCTGACGGAGTGGCTGTGTGTGTGTGTGTGTGTGTGTGTGTGTGTGTGTGTGTGTGTGTGTGTGTGTGTGTGTGTGTGTGTGTGTGTGTGTGTGTGTGTGTGTGTGTGGTGTGTGTGTGTGTGTGTGTGTGTGTGTGTGTGTGGCCCTGATTGCTCTCTAGGTGATTGAGTGCCCTGTCTGTCTGTCTTGGGCTCCGACCTCAAAGTGTTGGCATGTCACTTAGAACTCCTGCATACATTTACTGTTCCCAAATGGAACCCTATTCCCTATAGGGTGCACTACTTTTGACAAGGGTGCATAGGACTCAGGTGAAAAGTAGTGCACTATGTAGGGAATAGGGTGCATTTTGGGATTCACACTCTTTCTCATGCCTGATCCTGCTACTCCAGAGGGGATTTGGGTATGAAGGGTACTTGTGCCCCTCAGACAGGCTGCTGGTAAAAAGATTCAGGTCGCTGGGGTGAAGCTGTCCTCTCTCAGACCTGGAGAAGAGAAGATGGGGGCTGGGGTGAAGCTGTCCTCTCAGACCTGGAGAAGAGAAGAGGGGGGCTGGGGTGAAGCTGTCCTCTCAGACCTGGAGAAGAGAAGAGGGGGGCTGGGGTGAAGCTGTCCTCTCAGACCTGGAGAAGAGAAGAGGGGGGCTGGGGTGAAGCTGTCCTCTCAGACCTGGAGAAGAGAAGAGGGGGGCTGGGGTGAAGCTGTCCTCTCAGACCTGGAGAAGAGAAGAGGGGGGCGGGGGTGAAGCTGTCCTCTCAGACCTGGAGAAGAGAAGAGGGGGGCTGGGGTGAAGCTGTCCTCCTCAGACCTGGAGAAGAGAAGAGGGGGGCTGGGGTGAAGCTGTCCTCCTCAGACCTGGAGAAGAGAAGATGGGGGCTGGGGTGAAGCTGTCCTCTCAGACCTGGAGAAGAGAAGAGGGGGGCTGGGGTGAAGCTGTCCTCTCAGACCTGGAGAAGAGAAGAGGGGGGCTGGGGTGAAGCTGTCCTCTCAGACCTGGAGAAGAGAAGAGGGGGGCTGGGGTGAAGCTGTCCTCTCAGACCTGGAGAAGAGAAGAGGGGGGCTGGGGTGAAGCTGTCCTCTCAGACCTGGAGAAGAGAAGAGGGGGGCTGGGGTGAAGCTGTCCTCTCAGACCTGGAGAAGAGAAGAGGGGGGCTGGGGTGAAGATGTCCTCCTCAGACCTGGAGAAGAGAAGAGGGGGGCTGGGGTGAAGCTGTCCTCTCAGACCTGGAGAAGAGAAGAGGGGGGCTGGGGTGAAGCTGTCCTCCTCAGACCTGGAGAAGAGAAGAGGGGGGCTGGGGTGAAGATGTCCTCCTCAGACCTGGAGAAGAGAAGAGGGGGGCTGGGGTGAAGCTGTCCTCCTCAGACCTGGAGAAGAGAAGAGGGGGGCTGGGGTGAAGCTGTCCTCTCAGACCTGGAGAAGAGAAGAGGGGGGCTGGGGTGAAGCTGTCCTCTCAGACCTGGAGAAGAGAAGAGGGGAGCTGGGGTGAAGCTGTCCTCTCAGACCTGGAGAAGAGAAGCTGTTGATTCATTATATCTCCTCTCCTCTCCTCTCCTCTCCTCTCCTCTCCTCTCCTCTCCTCTCCTCTCCTCTCCTCTCATCACTCTCCTCTCCTCTCCTCTCCTCTCATCTCTCTCCTCTCTCTACTGCAGCAGGATGTCATTCACTACAGCTCGCTACTGGTATTATTCAGTAATGACAGATACCTAGTGATCGAACCTCCATTTCCACCTACAATTCCCTTCTTGGCAGATAATGTTTTTCATCTTTCTCTCCAGAACAATGTGTCTGTATGGAAGGACGATGCAGTGGAGGAATATCATGTAGCGTTGACTTGTCTGTTAATGTAGTATGTTGTTATGTCCTTAACTGGACTGCTTTCAACATAGACTTACCTTCATTAATGAATTATTAGGTATACACTACATTAGTGGAGGAAACACTATGTACACACTACATTAGTGGAGGAAACACTATGTACACACTACATTAGTGGAGGAAACACTATGTATACACTACATTAGTGGAGGAAACACTATGTATACACTACATTAGTGGAGGAAACACTATGTGTACACTACATTAGTGGAGGAAACACTATGTATACACTACATTAGTGGAGGAAACACTATGTATACACTACATTAGTGGAGGAAACACTATGTATACACTACATTAGTGGAGGAAACACTATGTATACACTACATTAGTGGAGGAAACACTATGTATACACTACATTAGTGGAGGAAACACTATGTATACACTACATTAGTGGAGGAAACACTATGTATACACTACATTAGTGGAGGAAACACTATGTATACACTACATTAGTGGAGGAAACACTATGTATACACTACATTAGTGGAGGAAACACTATGTATACACTACATTAGTGGAGGAAACACTATGTATACACTACATTAGTGGAGGAAACACTATGTATACACTACATTAGTGGAGGAAACACTATGTATACACTACATTAGTGGAGGAAACACTATGTATACACTACATTAGTGGAGGAAACACTATGTATACACTACATTAGTGGAGGAAACAC
>NC_092089.1:16140915-16173415 GCF_045679555.1 Salvelinus alpinus | reverse complement strand
GTATGATGGACTGACTGGTTTAAATGGTGTGTTATAGTATGATGGACTGACTGGTTTAAATGGTGTGATAGTGTAATGGACTGACTGGTTTAAATGGTGTGATAGTATGATGGACTGACTGGTTTAAATGGTGTGTTAGTATGATGGACTGACTGGTTTAAATGGTGTGTTAGTATGATGGACTGACTGGTTTAAATGGTGTGTTATAGTATGATGGACTGGCTGGTTTAAATGGTGTGATAGTATGATGGACTGACTGGTTTAAATGGTGTGTCAGTATGATGGACTGACTGGTTTAAATGGTGTGTTAGTATGATGGACTGACTGGTTTAAATGGTGTGATAGTGTGATGGACTGACTGGTTTAAATGGTGTGTTAGTATGATTGACTGACTGGTTTAAATTGTGTGTTAGTATGATGGACTGACTGGTTTAAATGGTGTGATAGTGTGTGGGGATGTGATCATTTTAATGGAAGGATGTCCATCCTGGATGTACAATAAAGTTTTATTTTATGTATAACTCTGTCAGTGTATCACTGTGCAGTGTGGTGTGTGTTTCTTGGCAGATCGGAGAGTTCATTGTCCAATCAGTAAGCATGTGTGTGTTTATTCGGAGAGAGCGAGAGTTCATTGTCCAATCAGTAGGCATGTGTGTGTTTATTCGGAGAGAGCGAGAGTTGGAACAGATTGCATGGCTGTGAACTCCTCGTCACTCCTGTGGCTCACTGCACCTAATGGACCAGCCTGCTGCGCTGTGTGGCTCACTGCACCTAATGCCAACAGCAGTGGGTGTGTGTGTGTGTGTGTGTGTGTGTGTGTGAGTTAGCTCCTATCCCTCTGGGTGCCACCTGAGCTTCGGAATGTAGCTCTCACCAGCTACACACCTGTTCTCTATACTACCCTACACAAACACACACACCTGTTCTCTATACTACCCTACACACACTGATCAGAGAGAGACAGGAGACTAGGCTCACTGATCAGAGAGAGACAGGAGACTAGGCTCACTGATCAGAGAGAGAGACATGAGACTAGGCTCACTGATCAGAGAGAGAGACAGGAGACTAGGCTCACTGATCAGAGAGAGAGAGAGAGAGACATGAGACTAGGCTCACTGATCAGAGAGAGAGACATGAGACTAGGCTCACTGATCAGAGAGAGAGACAGGAGACTAGGCTCACTGATCAGAGAGAGAGAGACAGGAGACTAGGCTCACTGATCAGAGAGAGAGACATGAGACTAGGCTCACTGATCAGAGAGAGAGACATGAGACTAGGCTCACTGATCAGAGAGAGAGAGAGAGAGAGAGACAGGAGACTAGGCTCACTGATCAGAGAGAGAGACATGAGACTAGGCTCACTGATCAGAGAGAGAGACAGGAGACTAGGCTCACTGATCAGAGAGAGAGAGAGAGAGACAGGAGACTAGGCTCACTGATCAGAGAGAGAGAGAGAGAGAGACAGGAGACTAGGCTCACTGATCAGAGAGAGAGAGACAGGAGACTAGGCTCACTGAGCAGAGAGAGAGAGAGACAGGACACCAGGCTCACTGATCAGAGAGAGAGAGACAGGAGACTAGGCTCACTGATCAGAGAGAGAGACAGGAGACTAGGCTCACTGAGCAGAGAGAGACAGGAGACTAGGCTCACTGACCAGAGAGAGAGACAGGAGACTAGTCTCACTGACCAGAGAGAGAGACAGGAGACTAGGCTCACTGAGCAGAGAGAGAGAGAGAGAGAGAGACAGGAGACCAGGCTCACTGATCAGAGAGAGAGACAGGAGACTAGGCTCACTGATCAGAGAGAGAGAGACAGGAGACTAGGCTCACTGATCAGAGAGAGAGACATGAGACTAGGCTCACTGATCAGAGAGAGAGACATGAGACTAGGCTCACTGATCAGAGAGAGAGAGAGAGAGACAGGAGACTAGGCTCACTGATCAGAGAGAGAGACATGAGACTAGGCTCACTGATCAGAGAGAGAGACAGGAGACTAGGCTCACTGATCAGAGAGAGAGAGACAGGAGACTAGGCTCACTGATCAGAGAGAGAGAGAGAGACAGGAGACTAGGCTCACTGATCAGAGAGAGAGAGACAGGAGACTAGGCTCACTGAGCAGAGAGAGAGAGAGACAGGAGACCAGGCTCACTGATCAGAGAGACAGGAGACTAGGCTCACTGATCAGAGAGAGAGAGACAGGAGACTAGGCTCACTGATCAGAGAGAGAGACAGGAGACTAGGCTCACTGAGCAGAGAGAGACAGGAGACTAGGCTCACTGACCAGAGAGAGAGACAGGAGACTAGTCTCACTGACCAGAGAGAGAGACAGGAGACTAGGCTCACTGAGCAGAGAGAGAGAGAGACAGGAGACCAGGCTCACTGATCAGAGAGAGAGAGACAGGAGACTAGGCTCACTGATCAGAGAGAGACAGGAGACTAGGCTCACTGAGCAGAGAGAGACAGGAGACTAGGCTCACTGACCAGAGAGAGAGACAGGAGACTAGTCTCACTGACCAGAGAGAGAGACAGGAGACTAGTCTCACTGATCAGAGAGAGAGACAGGAGACTAGGCTCACTGATCAGAGAGAGACAGGAGACTAGGCTCACTGATCAGAGAGAGAGACATGAGACTAGGCTCACTGATCAGAGAGAGAGACAGGAGACTAGGCTCACTGATCAGAGAGAGAGAGAAAGAGACATGAGACTAGGCTCACTGATCAGAGAGAGAGACATGAGACTAGGCTCACTGATCAGAGAGAGAGACAGGAGACTAGGCTCACTGATCAGAGAGAGAGAGACAGGAGACTAGGCTCACTGATCAGAGAGAGAGACATGAGACTAGGCTCACTGATCAGAGAGAGAGACATGAGACTAGGCTCACTGATCAGAGAGAGAGAGAGAGAGACAGGAGACTAGGCTCACTGATCAGAGAGAGAGACATGAGACTAGGCTCACTGATCAGAGAGAGAGACAGGAGACTAGGCTCACTGATCAGAGAGAGAGAGAGAGAGACAGGAGACAGGAGACTAGGCTCACTGATTAGAGAGAGAGAGAGAGAGAGACAGGAGACTAGGCTCACTGATCAGAGAGAGAGAGACAGGAGACTAGGCTCACTGATCAGAGAGAGAGACAGGAGACTAGGCTCACTGAGCAGAGAGAGACAGGAGACTAGGCTCACTGACCAGAGAGAGAGACAGGAGACTAGTCTCACTGACCAGAGAGAGAGACAGGAGACTAGGCTCACTGAGCAGAGAGAGAGAGAGACAGGAGACCAGGCTCACTGATCAGAGAGAGAGAGACAGGAGACTAGGCTCACTGATCAGAGAGAGAGACAGGAGACTAGGCTCACTGAGCAGAGAGAGACAGGAGACTAGGCTCACTGACCAGAGAGAGAGACAGGAGACTAGTCTCACTGACCAGAGAGAGAGACAGGAGACTAGGCTCACTGAGCAGAGAGAGAGAGAGAGAGAGACAGGAGACCAGGCTCACTGATCAGAGAGAGAGACAGGAGACTAGGCTCACTGATCAGAGAGAGAGAGACAGGAGACTAGGCTCACTGATCAGAGAGAGAGACATGAGACTAGGCTCACTGATCAGAGAGAGAGACATGAGACTAGGCTCACTGATCAGAGAGAGAGAGAGAGAGACAGGAGACTAGGCTCACTGATCAGAGAGAGAGACATGAGACTAGGCTCACTGATCAGAGAGAGAGACAGGAGACTAGGCTCACTGATCAGAGAGAGAGAGACAGGAGACTAGGCTCACTGATCAGAGAGAGAGAGAGAGACAGGAGACTAGGCTCACTGATCAGAGAGAGAGAGACAGGAGACTAGGCTCACTGAGCAGAGAGAGAGAGAGACAGGAGACCAGGCTCACTGATCAGAGAGAGAGAGACAGGAGACTAGGCTCACTGATCAGAGAGAGAGACAGGAGACTAGGCTCACTGAGCAGAGAGAGACAGGAGACTAGGCTCACTGACCAGAGAGAGAGACAGGAGACTAGTCTCACTGACCAGAGAGAGAGACAGGAGACTAGGCTCACTGAGCAGAGAGAGAGAGAGACAGGAGACCAGGCTCACTGATCAGAGAGAGAGAGACAGGAGACTAGGCTCACTGATCAGAGAGAGACAGGAGACTAGGCTCACTGAGCAGAGAGAGACAGGAGACTAGGCTCACTGACCAGAGAGAGAGACAGGAGACTAGTCTCACTGACCAGAGAGAGAGACAGGAGACTAGTCTCACTGATCAGAGAGAGAGACAGGAGACTAGGCTCACTGATCAGAGAGAGACAGGAGACTAGGCTCACTGATCAGAGAGAGAGACATGAGACTAGGCTCACTGATCAGAGAGAGAGACAGGAGACTAGGCTCACTGATCAGAGAGAGAGAGAAAGAGACATGAGACTAGGCTCACTGATCAGAGAGAGAGACATGAGACTAGGCTCACTGATCAGAGAGAGAGACAGGAGACTAGGCTCACTGATCAGAGAGAGAGAGACAGGAGACTAGGCTCACTGATCAGAGAGAGAGACATGAGACTAGGCTCACTGATCAGAGAGAGAGACATGAGACTAGGCTCACTGATCAGAGAGAGAGAGAGAGAGACAGGAGACTAGGCTCACTGATCAGAGAGAGAGACATGAGACTAGGCTCACTGATCAGAGAGAGAGACAGGAGACTAGGCTCACTGATCAGAGAGAGAGAGAGAGAGACAGGAGACAGGAGACTAGGCTCACTGATTAGAGAGAGAGAGAGAGAGAGACAGGAGACTAGGCTCACTGATCAGAGAGAGAGAGACAGGAGACTAGGCTCACTGATCAGAGAGAGAGACAGGAGACTAGGCTCACTGAGCAGAGAGAGACAGGAGACTAGGCTCACTGACCAGAGAGAGAGACAGGAGACTAGTCTCACTGACCAGAGAGAGAGACAGGAGACTAGGCTCACTGAGCAGAGAGAGAGAGAGACAGGAGACCAGGCTCACTGATCAGAGAGAGAGAGACAGGAGACTAGGCTCACTGATCAGAGAGAGAGACAGGAGACTAGGCTCACTGAGCAGAGAGAGACAGGAGACTAGGCTCACTGACCAGAGAGAGAGACAGGAGACTAGTCTCACTGACCAGAGAGAGAGACAGGAGACTAGGCTCACTGAGCAGAGAGAGAGAGAGACAGGAGACCAGGCTCACTGATCAGAGAGAGAGAGACAGGAGACTAGGCTCACTGATCAGAGAGAGAGACAGGAGACTAGGCTCACTGAGCAGAGAGAGACAGGAGACTAGGCTCACTGACCAGAGAGAGAGACAGGAGACTAGTCTCACTGACCAGAGAGAGAGACAGGAGACTAGTCTCACTGATCAGAGAGAGAGACAGGAGACTAGGCTCACTGAGCAGAGAGAGACAGGAGACTAGGCTCACTGACCAGAGAGAGAGACAGGAGACTAGTCTCACTGACCAGAGAGAGAGACAGGAGACTAGGCTCACTGAGCAGAGAGAGAGAGAGACAGGAGACCAGGCTCACTGATCAGAGAGAGAGAGACAGGAGACTAGGCTCACTGATCAGAGAGAGAGACAGGAGACTAGGCTCACTGAGCAGAGAGAGAGAGAGACAGGAGACTAGGCTCACTGAGCAGAGAGAGAGAGAGACAGGAGACCAGGCTCACTGATCAGAGAGAGAGAGACAGGAGACTAGGCTCACTGATCAGAGAGAGAGACAGGAGACTAGTCTCACTGATCAGAGAGAGAGACAGGAGACTAGGCTCACTGATCAGAGAGAGAGACAGGAGACTAGACTCACTGATCAGAGAGAGAGAGAGGGGGGCAGAGAGAATGCAGCTCACAGCTGGGGTGCAGTGAGTAGTGTGCTCTGCGTCCCCTGTCTTTCCTACCTCTCCTGGTTCTCTCTCTCCTACCAGATGACTGGGTAAATGTTTACCTTCCCAGAATGCCTCTACTCCTTCACATCCTCCCGTCCGTCTCTCACACCTTGTGCGCCGCAGCACTTTCTTCCCCAGAGGACGCGTCTCGCGGTTGGTGCCTTTCGTCTCTCATCTCAACCACTCCCCTACATCTGTTGTGGAAATACTCACCTCCGAAGACGACGAGGGACGACAAAGACATTATGCAGAGAAAGAGAGAGAGACAGACAGACAGAGAGAAAGGAGAGGAGGAATCTTACGATATTTCTTCCCCTGAGCTTTGGCAAACAAAGAAATTAGAATAATTCTGCTGAAGACAATGAAGTGTTTTATAAATCTTCTAACTCTCAACACGTACCTTTCTGATTCAGAGTTTGTTGATTTCCAGCAGTTTTTTTAATTAAAGGGATTTGGTCCCACGTGGAGAGCAGGCCTTGAGTAAATGTAAGCCTTGATAGGTGTAAAATGTGTGAAAGTTAACACACCAATAACAAAATGCCCCCACCCGCGGATATCTGTCCCAATCCCAAACCGACCCCTAGACCCTATGCCCTAGACCCTATGACCTAGAACCTATGCCCTAGACCATATGCCATAGACCCTATGCCCTAGACCCTATGACCTAGAACCTATGCCCTAGACCATATGCCATAGACCCTATGCCCTAGACCCTATGACCTAGAACATATGCCCTAGACCATATGCCCTAGACCCTATGCCCTAGACCCTATGCCCTAGACCCTATGCCCTAGACCATATGCCCTAGACCATATGCCCTAGACCATATGCCCTAGACCATATGCCCTAGACACTATGCCCTAGACACTATGCCCTATACCCTATGCCCTAGACACTATGCCCTAGAACCTATGCCCTAGACCCTATGCCCTAGACCATATGCCCTAGACCATATGCCCTAGACCCTATGCCCTAGACCCTATGCCCTAGACCCTATGCCCTAGACACTATGCCCTAGACCCTATGCCCTAGACACTATGCCCTAGAACCTATGCCCTAGACCATATGCCCTAGACCATATGCCCTAGACCCTGTGCCCTAGACCCTATGCCCTAGACCCTATGACCTAGACCCTATGCCCTAGACCCTATGCCCTAGACCCTATGCCCTAGACCCTATGCCCTAGACCCTATGACCTAGACCCTATGCCCTAGACCCTATGACCTAGACCCTATGCCCTAGACCCTATGACCTAGACCCTAAACCCTATGCCCTAGACCATATGCCCTAGACCCTATGCCCTAGACCCTATGACCTAGACCCTATGCCCTAGACCATATGCCCTAGACCCTATGCCCTAGACCCTATGCCCTGGACCCTATGCCCTAGATCCTATGCCCTAGATCCTATGCCCTAGACCCTATGCCCTAGACCCTATCTATGCCCTATGCCCCTGTGGAGGCTATGCCCCTGTGTGTGTGTGTGTGTGTGTGTGTGTGTGTGTGTGTGTGTGTGTGTGTGTGTGTGTGTGTGTGTGTGTGTGTGTGTGAAGTTCAAAACTGTGGTAGTGGTGGCGTCGTTTGAAACCTGTTTCTCTCAGGATTTAAGTTGAATTTATCCAACAGTTTTATGGACTGAAATGTTTTGTAAGTCGATAATTACAGTAAAACAGTTTCTCTCAGTGTCACAGCACAGGGTCACAGCACAGGGTCACAGCACAGGGTCACAGCACAGGGTCACAGCACAGGGTCACAGCACAGGGTCACAGCACAGGGTCACAGCACAGGGTCACAGCACAGGGTCACAGCACAGTGTGATCAGATTTGACCAGTTTAATGGTTTTTATCAACTGAAATCAGGTGTGTTTTTATAGGTAGATTTGACTAGTTTACAGTTTCATCAGTACCCGTACGGCGGGGTCAAGATCGATTGAACCAAACACTTCTATCCACTGAAATGATCCTCAGGTAGACGGTAGGTAGAAGTGACAGTTCCCTCAGTATTCTGTCATTGTCACACACACAGTGACTAGATTACCACCTGATACCATGCTACCCTGAACAGCTTGGTGTTCAACATGGACCGGAGGGATGAAGGCACCCTTCGTTAAGTGTAATTCCTGCTAACGACCCCCCAGGAAACATTCTGTTAAACATCCACTGGGGGTTTCCCAGCTGGGCTTCATTAGGGTCCTCCAGTTGCTCTCTCCGGAGACCTGCTCGCCCCTCCCCTGCTCTGCCCTGCCAGCCACCTGTGTACTAGCTATATAACTATGGATGGATGGATGGTGTGGTGTATACTAGCTAGCTAGATAACTAGTTCTGGGGCTGTGGATGGATGGATGGATGGATGGTGTATACTAGCTAGCTAGATAACTAGTTCTGGGGCTGTGGATGGATGGATGGTGTATACTAGCTAGCTAGATAACTAGCTCTGGGGCTGTGGATGGATGGATGGTGTGGTGTATACTAGCTAGCTAGATAACTAGCTCTGGGGCTGTGGATGGATGGTGTGGTGTATACTAGCTAGCTAGATAACTAGTTCTGGGGCTGTGGATGGATGGTGTGGTGTATACTAGCTAGCTAGATAACTAGTTCTGGGGCTGTGGATGGATGGATGGTGTATACTAGCTAGCTAGATAACTAGCTCTGGGGCTGTGGATGGATGGTGTGGTGTATACTAGCTAGCTAGATAACTAGCTCTGGGGCTGTGGATGGATGGTGTGGTGTATACTAGCTAGCTAGATAACTAGTTCTGGGGCTGTGGATGGATGGATGGTGTATACTAGCTAGCTAGATAACTAGCTCTGGGGCTGTGGATGGATGGTGTGGTGTATACTAGCTAGCTAGATAACTAGCTCTGGGGCTGTGGATGGATGGATGGTGTGGTGTATACTAGCTAGCTAGATAACTAGTTCTGGGGAGGGCAGGAGGCCAGGCGGCCAGGAGGGCAGGCAGCCATGAGGCCAGGCGGCCAGGAGGGCAGGCGGCCAGGAGGCTAGGCGGGCAGGAGGCCCCGTACAGCCTGGTGTAGTAGCATCTCTCCTTCTCCTTCGTCTCCCAGGCGCATCGTTCCTTCGGCTGTAACTGACAGATGAGTTGAGGAGCAGCAGGATCTCTGGGCTGCCTACCAGTTAGTGAGGACTGGAGCGCTGGCTTTGTTCCTCGGGCCTCTGTCACATGTTTTACCTAGACCCCACCCTCTCTCCTTCTCTCTCTTTCCCCCACTCTCTCTCCCCCTACTCTCTCTCTCTTTCCCCCACTCTCTCTCTCTCTCCCCCTACTCTCTCTCCCCCTACTCTCTCTCCCCCAATTTCTCTCTATCCCCCCTACTCTCTCTCTCTTCCTCCACTCTCTCCCCCCTCTCTCTCTATCCCCCCCACTCTCTCTACCCCCCTACTCTCTCTCTCCCCCCTCTCTCTACCCCCCCACTATCTCTCTATTCCCCCTACTCTCTCTCTCCCTCTACTCTCTCTCTCCCCCTCTCTCTCTCTCTCTCCCCCCTCTCTCTCTCTCCTTTGTCTTCTCTCTTTTCAATTCAGGGTTTTAGGGTTTTATTGACATGGGAAACATATGTTTACATTGCCAAAGCAAGTGAAATAGATTTTATTTTAAAGTGAAATAAATAATAAAAAATCAACAGTAAACCTTACACTCACAAAAGTCGATTTATTTAAATTTATTTATTCATTCATTCATTCATTCATTTATTCAGTCATTCATTTAATTATATATTCATTCATTTATTCAGCCATTCAACCATTCATTTATTTGTTGGCAGATTCACTCATATATAGTAGCAGTGAAAGGGTTATTGTTTCCCCTCTTCACCTTGTTGTTTTAAACATGGTGATTTTAAAGCAGTTTCCTGTAAATGGCCCGTCTCAGCTTCACCATGGAAACGACCACATATAACGCCGGTCCTCCAGCAAATGAATGTTGAAATGCAGGTCCAGGCAAGTACATGTTACAGGACTACACAGACAGGCATGTGTGTTGGGGGTATTCACTCTGAATCACTGATTCATACTGATTCACTCTGATTCACTGATTCATACTGATTCACTCTGATTCACTTATTCACACTGATTCACTCTGAATCATTGATTCACACTGAATCATTTTGATTCACACTGATTCATTCTGATTCACACTGATTCACTCTGATTCACTGATTCACAGCAGTGGTGTAGAGCTCACCACAGAGTAGCTCTCTCTCTTCCCCCTCTCTCTAGCTATCTCCCTCTCTTTCTAGCTCTCTCTCTCTAGCTCTCTCTTCCTCTCTCTAGCTCTCTTCCTCTCTCTAGCTCTCTTCCTCTCTCTAGCTCTCTTCCTCTCTCTAGCTCTCTCTTCCTCTCTCTAGCTCTCTCTTCCTCTCTCTAGCTCTCTCTAGCTCTCTCTTCCTCTCTCTAGCTCTCTCTTCCTCTCTCTTCCTCTCTCTAACTCTCTCTTCCTCTCTCTAGCTCTCTCTTCCTCTCTCTAGCTCTCTCTTCCTCTCTCTAGCTCTCTCTTCCTCTCTCTAGCTCTCTTCCTCTCTCTAGCTCTCTTCCTCTCTCTAGCTCTCTTCCTCTCTCTAGCTCTCTCTCCCTCTCTCTAGCTCTCTTCCCCCTCTCTCTCGAGCTCTCTCCCTCTCTCTCTCTAGCGTCTCTCCCTCTCTCTAGCTCTCTCCCTCTCTCTAGCTATCTTCCCCCTCTCTCTCTAGCGTCTCTCCCTCTCTCTAGCTCTCTCCCTCTCTCTAGCTCTCTCCCTCTCTCTAGCTCTCTTCCCCCTCTCTCTCTAGCTCTCCCCCCCCCCCCTCTCAATTCAATTCAATTCAATTCAATTCAAGGGGCTTTATTGGCATGGGAAACATGTGTTAACATTGCCAAAGCATGTGAGGTAGATAATATACAAAAGTCAAATAAACAATAAAAATGAACAGTAAACATTACACATACAGAAGTTTCAAAACAATAAAGACATTACAAATGTCATATTATATATATGCAGTGTTGTAACAATGTACAAATGGTTAAAGCACACAAGTTAAAATAAATAAATATGGGTTGTATTTACAATGGTGTTTGTTCTTCACTGGTTGCCCTTTTCTTGTGGCAACAGGTCACAAATCTTGCTGCTGTGATGGCACACTGTGGAATTTCACCCAGTAGATATGGGAGTTTATCAAAATTGGATTTGTTTTCGAATTCTTTGTGGATCTGTGTAATCTGAGGGAAATATGTCTCTCTAATATGGTCATACATTGGGCAGGAGGTTAGGAAGTGCAGCTCAGTTTCCACCTCATTTTGTGGGCAGTGAGCACATAGCCTGTCTTCTCTTGAGAGCCATGTCTGCCTACGGCGGCCTTTCTCAATAGCAAGGCTATGCTCACTGAGTCTGTACATAGTCAAAGCTTTCCTTAAGTTTGGGTCAGTCACAGTGGTCAGGTATTCTGCCACTGTGTACTCTCTGTTTAGGGCCAAATAGCATTCTAGTTTGCTCTGTTTTTTTGTTAATTCTTTCCAATGTGTCAAGTAATTATCTTTTTGTTTTCTCATGATTTGGTTGGGTCTAATTGTGCTGTTGTCCTGGGGCTCTGTGGGGTGTGTTTGTGAACAGAGCCCTAGGACCAGCTTGCTTAGGGGACTCTTCTCCAGGTTCATCTCTCTGTAGGTGATGGCTTTGTTATGGAAGGTTTGGGAATCGCTTCCTTTTAGGTGGTTGTAGAATTTAACGGCTCTTTTCTGGATTTTGATAATTAGTGGGTATCGGCCTAATTCTGCTCTGCATGCATTATTTGGTGTTCTACGTTGTACACGGAGGATATTTTTGCAGAATTCTGCATGCAGAGTCTCAATTTGGTGTTTGTCCCATTTTGTGAAATCTTGGTTGGTGAGCGGACCCCAGACCTCACAACCATAAAGGGCAATGGGCTCTATGACTGATTCAAGTATTTTTAGCCAGATCCTAATTGGTATGTTGAAATTTATGTTCCTTTTGATGGCATAGAATGCCCTTCTTGCCTTGTCTCTCAGATCGTTCACAGCTCTGTGGAAGCTACCTGTGGTGCTGATGTTTAGGCCGAGGTATGTATAGTTTTTTGTGTGCTCTAGGGCAACGGTGTCTAGATGGAATTTGTGGTCCTGGCGACTGGACCTTTTTTGGAACACCATTATTTTGGTCTTACTGAGATTTACTGTCAGGGCCCAGGTCTGACAGAATCTGTGCAGAAGATCTAGGTGCTGCTGTAGGCCCTCCTTGGTTGGTGACAGAAGCACCAGATCATCAGCAAACAGTAGACATTTGACTTCGGATTCTAGTAGGGTGAGACCGGGTGCTGCAGACTGTTCTAGTGCCCGCGCCAATTCGTTGATATATATGTTGAAGAGGGTGGGGCTTAAGCTGCATCCCTGTCTCACCCCACGACCCTGTGTGAAGAAATGTGTGTGTTTTTTGCCAATTTTAACTGCACACTTGTTGTTTGTGTACATGGATTTTATGATGTCGTATGTTTTACCCCCAACACCACTTTCCATCACTTTCCATCACTTATTCCCTCTCTCTATCTCTCTCTAGCTCTCCCCCCCTCTCTCTCTATCTCTCTCTCTCTCTCTCTCTAGATCTCTCTCTGCCCTGTCTCTTTCTCTCTCCCTCTCTCTCTCCCTCTCCCTCTCTCTCTCCCTCTCCCTCCCTCTCTCGCTCCCTCTCTCTCTCTAGCTCTCCCTCCCTCTCTCCCTCTCTCTCTCTCTCTCTCTCTCTCTCTCTCCCTCTCTCTCTCTCTCTCCCTCTCTCTCTCGCTCTCTCTCCCTCTCTCTCTCTGTATGAGATAGTAAAGGCATAACCAGTGGGAGTGAAGGAGATGGCCACTAATAGCATCTGAACTAGCGCTGCATTCTGGAAGCTTCCGAGCCGGCCGACTTATTTCCAAAGACCTCAGCAATCAGCCTGACAAGCTAACAATGCATCAAAGACGCACAAAAAAAACCCTGGTCGAGTAGACAGACAGACAGGAGGAACCATTTTGTGTGATTCCAGACATGTAGCCAGGTCCAATTCTGTAATTTCTCTTTTTCTGTCTGTCTACTCTCTCTCTTTCTCTCTCTCTCTCTGTCTCTCTCTCTCTCTGTCTGTCTCTCTCTCTCTCTGTCTCTCTCTCTCCGCCTCTCTCTCTCTATCTCTCTCTCCCCCCCCCCTCTTTATGTCTTGCTCTCTCTCTCTCTCTCTCTCTCTCTCTCTCTCTCTCTCTCTCTCTCTCTCTCTCTCTCTCTCTCTCTCTCTCTCTCTCTCTCTCTCTCTCCCCCTCTTTCTGTCTTGCTCTCTCTCTCTCTCTCTTTGTCTCTCTCTCTCTCTCCCTGATGAGTTATAGATCCAGCTATACTTGCTATGTAGACAGGAGGGGACACTGTGTCTCATAATACACTGCTGCCAGTCTGTTTCAGCTCCATCAGAGCAGCCCCATGCCCACATCCCAAAATGGCACAGACCCTATTCCCTATATAGGTCCCATAAGGCTCTGGTCAAAAGTAGTGTACTCTATAGGGTTCTATTTAGGATGCAAGCCAGCCCTTCATTCATACAGCCCTCTTCTCCTTTGTCACCGTAATGAGGGACACAGACGAGACGGGAACACACTTACTGTCGTATCTCAGTATCTTATTCCAGGAACTATTTATTTCACTGCCGTATCTCAGTATCTTATTCCAGGAACTATTTATTTCACTGCCGTATCTCAGTATCTTATTCCAGGTACTATTTATTTCACTGTCGTATCTCAGTATCTTATTCCAGGAACTATTTATTTCACTGTTGTATCTTATTCCAGGAACTATTTATTTCACTGTCGTATCTCAGTATCTTATTCCAGGAACTATTTATTTCACTGTCGTATCTCAGTATCTTATTCCAGGAACTATTTATTTCACTGCCGTATCTCAGTATCTTATTCCAGGAACGATTTATTGCACTGCCGTATCTTATTCCAGGAACGATTTATTTCACTGCCATATCTTATTCCAGGAACTATTTATGTCACTGCCATATCTCAGTATCTTATTCCAGGAACGATTTATTTCACTGTCGTATCTCAGTATCTTATTCCAGGAACTATTTATTTCACTGTCGTATCTTATTCCAGGAACTATTTATTTCACTGCCATATCTTATTCCAGGAACTATTTATGTCACTGCCATATCTCAGTATCTTATTCCAGGAACTATTTATTTCACTGTCGTATCTCAGTATCTTATTCCAGGAACGATTTATTGCACTGCCATATCTTATTCCAGGAACTATTTATGTCACTGCCATATCTCAGTATCTTATTCCAGGAACTATTTATTTCACTGCCGTATCTCAGTATCTTATTCCAGGAACGATTTATTGCACTGCCGTATCTTATTCCAGGAACTATTTATTTCACTGCCATATCTTATTCCAGGAACTATTTATGTCACTGCCATATCTCAGTATCTTATTCCAGGAACTATTTATTTCACTGCCGTATCTCAGTATCTTATTCCAGGAACGATTTATTGCACTGCCGTATCTTATTCCAGGAACGATTTATTTCACTGCCATATCTTATTCCAGGAACTATTTATGTCACTGCCATATCTCAGTATCTTATTCCAGGAACTATTTATTTCACTGTCGTATCTCAGTATCTTATTCCAGGAACGATTTATTGCACTGTCGTATCTTATTCCAGGAACTATTTATTTCACTGCCGTATCTCAGTATCTTATTCCAGGAACAATTTATTGCACTGTCGTATCTCAGTATCTTATTCCAGGAACTATTTATTTCACTGTCATATCTCAGTATCTTATTCCAGGAACTATTTATTTCACTGCCGTATCTCAGTATCTTATTCCAGGAACGATTTATTTCACTGCCGTATCTTATTCCAGGAACGATTTATTTCACTGCCGTATCTCAGTATCTTATTCCAGGAACGATTTATTTCACTGCCGTATCTTATTCCAGGAACGATTTATTTCACTGCCGTATCTTATTCCAGGAACTATTTATTTCACTGCCATATCTCAGTATCTTATTCCAGGAACGATTTATTTCACCGTCGTATCTCAGTATCTTATTCCAGGAACAATTTATTTCACTGTCGTATCTTATTCCAGGAACTATTTATTTCACTGTCGTATCTCAGTATCTTATTCCAGGAACTATTTATTTCACTGCCGTATCTTATTCCAGGAACTATTTATTTCACTGTCGTATCTCAGTATCTTATTCCAGGAACTATTTATTTCACTGCCGTATCTCAGTATCTTATTCCAGGAACTATTTATTTCACTGCCGTATCTCAGTATCTTATTCCAGGAACTATTTATTTCACTGCCGTGGCTCAGTATCTTATTCCAGGAACCATTTTCACTTAGTTATTCATTAGACTGGATGAGTCTGTCCAGGACATATCGTGCCTTCGGAAAATATTCAGACCACTTTACTTTTTCCACATGTTGTTACGTTACTGCCTTATTCTAAAATGGATTACATCGTTTTTTTTCTTCATGAATCTACACGAAATATCCTCTCCACCCTCCTCTCTCTACTCTCCTCTCTCTACTCTCTTCTCTCCTCTCTACCCCCTCTCTCTCCTTCCTCTCCTCTGTCTTTCTTTATCTCTGTATGATCCACTATGTCCAGGTCTTATTGTAGATTTATCTTCCCATATTAACAGCCCATTTTTAGAGCTTCAGGTTGCCCATATGTTTATGGTAAAGCAGAGTAATTACATAGGTTGGTGTTCAGTCCCTCTGTAAGCCAGACGGAACGGGTTTGGTGTTCAGTCCCTCTGTAAGCCAGACGGAACGGGTTGGTGTTCAGTCCCTCTGTAAGCCAGACGGAACGGGTTGGTGTTCAGTCCCTCTGTAAGCCAGACGGAACGGGTTGGTGTTCAGTCCCTCTGTAAGCCAGACGGAACGGGTTGGTGTTCAGTCCCTCTGTAAGCCAGACGGAACGGGTTGGTGTTCAGTCCCTCTGTAAGCCAGACGGAACGGGTTTGGTGTTCAGTCCCTCTGTAAGCCAGACGGAACGGGGTTGGTGTTCAGTCCCTCTGTAAGCCAGACGGAACGGGTTTGGTGTTCAGTCCCTCTGTAAGCCAGACGGAACGGGGTTGGTGTTCAGTCCCTCTGTAAGCCAGACGGAACGGGTTGGTGGGTTCAGTCCCTCTGTAAGCCAGACGGAACGGGGTTGGTGTTCAGTCCCTCTGTAAGCCAGACGGAACGGGTTGGTGGGTTCAGTCCCTCTGTAAGCCAGACGGAACGGGTTGGTGTTCAGTCCCTCTGTAAGCCAGACGGAACGGGTTGGTGTTCAGTCCCTCTGTAAGCCAGACGGAACGGGTTGGTGTTCAGTCCCTCTGTAAGCCAGACGGAACGGGTTGGTGTTCAGTCCCTCTGTAAGCCAGACGGAACGGTTTGGTGTTCAGTCCCTCTGTAAGCCAGACGGAACGGGGTTGGTGTTCAGTCCCTCTGTAAGCCAGACGGAACGGGTTTGGTGTTCAGTCCCTCTGTAAGCCAGACGGAACGGGGTTGGTGTTCAGTCCCTCTGTAAGCCAGACGGAACGGGTTGGTGGGTTCAGTCCCTCTGTAAGCCAGACGGAACGGGGTTGGTGTTCAGTCCCTCTGTAAGCCAGACGGAACGGGGTTGGTGTTCAGTCCCTCTGTAAGCCAGACGGAACGGGTTGGTGTTCAGTCCCTCTGTAAGCCAGACGGAACGGGGTTGGTGTTCAGTCCCTCTGTAAGCCAGACGGAACGGGTTTGGTGTTCAGTCCCTCTGTAAGCCAGACGGAACGGGGTTGGTGTTCAGTCCCTCTGTAAGCCAGACGGAACGGGTTGGTGGGTTCAGTCCCTCTGTAAGCCAGACGGAACGGGGTTGGTGTTCAGTCCCTCTGTAAGCCAGACGGAACGGGGTTGGTGTTCAGTCCCTCTGTAAGCCAGACGGAACGGGTTGGTGTTCAGTCCCTCTGTAAGCCAGACGGAACGGGGTTGGTGTTCAGTCCCTCTGTAAGCCAGACGGAACGGGTTGGTGTTCAGTCCCTCTGTAAGCCAGACGGAACGGGGTTGGTGTTCAGTCCCTCTGTAAGCCAGACGGAACGGGGTTGGGGTTCAGTCCCTCTGTAAGCCAGACGGAACGGGTTGGTGTTCAGTCCCTCTGTAAGCCAGACGGAACGGGTTGGTGTTCAGTCCCTCTGTAAGCCAGACGGAACGGGTTGGTGTTCAGTCCCTCTGTAAGCCAGACGGAACGGGGTTGGTGTTCAGTCCCTCTGTAAGCCAGACGGAACGGGGTTGGGGTTCAGTCCCTCTGTAAGCCAGACGGAACGGGTTTGGGGTTCAGTCCCTCTGTAAGCCAGACGGAACGGGTTGGTGTTCAGTCCCTCTGTAAGCCAGACGGAACGGGGTTGGTGTTCAGTCCCTCTGTAAGCCAGACGGAACGGGGTTGGTGTTCAGTCCCTCTGTAAGCCAGACGGAACGGGTTGGTGTTCAGTCCCTCTGTAAGCCAGACGGAACGGGGTTGGGGTTCAGTCCCTCTGTAAGCCAGACGGAACGGGGTTGGTGTTCAGTCCCTCTGTAAGCCAGACGGAACGGGGTTGGTGTTCAGTCCCTCTGTAAGCCAGACGGAACGGGTTGGTGTTCAGTCCCTCTGTAAGCCAGACGGAACGGGTTGGTGTTCAGTCCCTCTGTAAGCCAGACGGAACGGGGTTGGTGTTCAGTCCCTCTGTAAGCCAGACGGAACGGGGTTGGGGTTCAGTCCCTCTGTAAGCCAGACGGAACGGGTTTGGGGTTCAGTCCCTCTGTAAGCCAGACGGAACGGGTTGGTGTTCAGTCCCTCTGTAAGCCAGACGGAACGGGTTGGTGTTCAGTCCCTCTGTAAGCCAGACGGAACGGGTTGGTGGGTTCAGTCCCTCTGTAAGCCAGACGGAACGGGTTGGTGGGTTCAGTCCCTCTGTAAGCCAGACGGAACGGGTTGGTGTTCAGTCCCTCTGTAAGCCAGACGGAACGGGTTGGTGTTCAGTCCCTCTGTAAGCCAGACGGAACGGGTTGGTGGGTTCAGTCCCTCTGTAAGCCAGACAGAATGTTTTTGGGGTTCAGTCCCTCTGTAAGCCAGACAGAATGTTTTTGGGGTTCAGTCCCTCTGTAAGCCAGACAGAATGTTTTTGGGGTTCAGTCCCTCTGTAAGCCAGACAGAATGTTTTTGGGGTTCAGTCCCTCTGTAAGCCAGACGGAATGTTTTTGGGGTTCAGTCCCTCTGTAAGCCAGACGGAATGTTTTTGGGGTTCAGTCCCTCTGTAAGCCAGACGGAATGTTTTTGGGGTTCAGTCCCTCTGTAAGCCAGACAGAATGTTTTTGGGGTTCAGTCCCTCTGTAAACCAGACAGAATGTTTTTGGCGTTCAGTCCCTCTGTAAGCCAGACAGAATGGTTTGGGGTTCAGTCCCTCTGTAAGCCAGACAGAATGGTTTGGGGTTCATTCCCTCTGTAAGCCAGACAGAATGTTTTGAGGTTCAGTCCCTCTGTAAGCCAGACGGAACGGTTTTTGGCGTTCAGTCCCTCTGTAAGCCAGACAGAATGTTTTTGGGGTTCAGTCCCTCTGTAAGCCAGACAGAATGTTTTGGGGTTCAGTCCCTCTGTAAGCCAGACAGAATGGTTTTGGGGTTCAGTCCCTCTGTAAGCCAGACAGAATGTTTTGGGGTTCAGTCCCTCTGTAAGCCAGACAGAATGTTTTGTGGTTCAGTCCCTCTGTAAACCAGACAGAATGTTTTGGGGTTCAGTCCCTCTGTAAACCAGACAGAATGTTTTGGGGTTCAGTCCCTCTAAGCCAGACAGAATGGTTTTGGGGTTCAGTCCCTCTGTAAGCCAGACATAATGGTTTGGGGTTCATTCCCTCTGTAAGCCAGACAGAATGTTTTGGGGTTCAGTCCCTCTGTAAGCCAGACGGAACGGTTTTTGGCGTTCAGTCCCTCTGTAAGCTAGACAGAATGTTTTTGGGGTTCAGTCCCTCTGTAAGCCAGACAGAATGTTTTGGGGTTCAGTCCCTCTGTAAGCCAGACAGAATGGTTTTGGGGTTCAGTCCCTCTGTAAGCCAGACAGAATGGTTTTGGGGTTCAGTCCCTCTGTAAGCCAGACAGAATGTTTTGGGGTTCAGTCCCTCTAAGCCAGACAGAATGGTTTTGGGGTTCAGTCCCTCTGTAAGCCAGACAGAATGGTTTGTGGTTCAGTCCCTCTGTAAACCGGACAGAATGTTTTGGGGTTCAGTCCCTCTGTAAACCAGACAGAATGTTTTGGGGTTCAGTCCCTCTGTAAACCAGACAGAATGTTTTGGGGTTCAGTCCCTCTAAGCCAGACAGAATGGTTTTGGGGTTCAGTCCCTCTGTAAGCCAGACAGAATGTTTTGGGGTTCAGTCCCTCTTCATTGAGTCAGCTGTGTTGCCAGTGAAGCGTCACTCACCACACCTTCCTTCTGGGGTCACACACACACTCTCGCACGCACGCACACACACACTCACACACTCACACGCACGCACACACACACTCACACGCACACACACACACACTCTCACACTCACACGCACGCACACACACACTCTCACACTCACACGCACGCACACACACTCTCACACTCACACGCACGCACACACACACTCTCACACTCACACGCACGCACGCACACACACACACACTCTCACACTCACACGCACACACACACACACTCACACACTCACACGCACGCACGCACACACACACACACTCTCACACTCACACGCACACACACACACACTCACACACTCACACGCACGCACACACACACACTCACACACTCGCACGCACACACACACTCACACACTCACACGCACGCACACACACACTCTCACACGCACGCACACACACACTCTCACACTCACACGCACGCACACACACACTCTCACACTCACACACACCCTCACTCACTCACGCACACACACACTCTCACACTCACACGCACACACACACACACTCTCACACTCACACGCACGCACACACACTCACACACTCACACGCACGCACACACACTCACACACTCACACGCACGCACACACGCTCTCACACTCACACGCACGCACACACACACTCTCACACTCACACGCACGCACGCACACACACACACACTCTCACACTCACACGCACGCACACACACACTCTCACACTCACACACACCCTCACTCACTCACTCACGCACACACGCTCACTCGCACACTCACTCACTCACTCACTCACACACACGTCACGACAATGGAAATTACTCTACTACAATACAGACACACAACCCATCTGACTACAATACAAACCCACAGACTCAAGCTGAACACAAGCTTGGGTCGACTTAAGACTGTCTATGGCCCTTATGTTCCACACTTCCATAATACTATTGAATGAAGCGATGTATTGAGGAAGTGTTCCAAGTAGTAGGCTAGTATGGTGATTGGAACACCGTCTCTGTATATGACCGGGGAACAAGGCCTGGGAACAGGAATGTACAGTAAGACCGTGGTTGTAATCCTCCACTTGGGTTGATGGGGAAAGGTCAAGGGTTCCCCAGAGCCCTGCGGAACCTCTTGAATGTGAAGGACTCGGGGCCGAGCAGACGACAGTAGGCCGGGGGGGGGGGGGGGGGGGGGGTTTATTTCTCCTGGAAACACAACGATACACTTTCATGTCATTAGAAATGGACGTCTGTCAATAAGTGCACATTGATCCACATTTGAGAGGCTGGAGGAGATGGTAATGATGCCGCAGGAGACTCACACCCACAACAGCAGGAAGAGGAATTACAATCAGGAGAGAGGGAAGAAGCACGGATTCAAAAAATGGTCTTGGAGTGCTGATCTAGGATCAGGGGCCACATGTATCAAGAGTTAGGATCAGGGGCCACATGTATCAAGAGTTAGGATCGGGGGCCACATGTATCAAGAGTTAGGATCAGGGGCCGTGTGTATCAAGAGTTAGGATCAGGGGCCGTATGTATCAAGAGTTAGGATCAGGGGCCGTGTGTATCAAGAGTTAGGATCAGGGGCCGTATGTATCAAGAGTTAGGATCAGGGGCCACATGTATCAAGAGTTAGGATCAGGGGCTGAAATGTATCAAGAGTTAGGATCGGGGGCCGTATGTATCAAGAGTTAGGATCAGGGGCCGAAATGTATCAAGATCTAGGATCAGGGGCCGTGTGTATCAAGATCTAGGATCAGGGGCCGTATGTATCAAGAGTTAGGATCAGGGGCCGAAATGTATCAAGAGTTAGGATCAGGGGCCGTATGTATCAAGAGTTAGGATCAGGGGCCACATGTATCAAGAGTTAGGATCGGGGGCCGTATGTATCAAGAGTTAGGATCAGGGGCCGAAATGTATCAAGATCTAGGATCAGGGGCCGTGTGTATCAAGATCTAGGATCAGGGGCCGTATGTATCAAGAGTTAGGATTAGGGGCCGAAATGTATCAAGAGTTAGGGTCAGGGGCCACATGTATCAAGAGTTAGGATCAGGGGCCGTATGTATCAAGAGTTAGGATCAGGGGCCGTATGTATCAAGAGTTAGGATCGGGGGCCGTATGTATCAAGCGTCTCGGTGTAGGAGTGGAGTGCTGATCTAGGATCAGGTCCTCCCTGTCCATATTACCTCATATATTATGATCTTGAAGCTCTTATTCTGAGACTGTGGTATTTGTTTTTTTGGTCGGCAGAGTTTGGTTTCTCAGGCTGTCCTCAGACGCCGAGGGTTCATTTCAGATACGTGTCTCCCAACCTCATCCGTCTCAGCAGGAAACATGAAAGGTTGTCTGCTGTTCCACTATTCCACCTCTCTCTCTCTCTGGACATGAAAGGTCTGCTGTCCCACTATTCCACCTCTCTCTCTGGACATGAAAGGTTGTCTGCTGTTCCACTATTCCACCTCTCTCTCTGGACATGAAAGGTCTGCTGTCCCACTATTCCACCTCTCTCTCTCTCTGGACATGAAAGGTTGTCTGCTGTTCCACTATTCCACCTCTCTCTCTCTCTGGACATGAAAGGTTGTCTGTTGTTCCACTATTCCACCTCTCTCTCTCTGGACATGAAAGGTTGTCTGCTGTCCCACTATTCCACCTCTCTCTCTCTGGACATGAAAGGTTGTCTGCTGTTCCACTATTCCACCTCTCTCTCTCTGGACATGAAAGGTTGTCTGCTGTTCCACTATTCCACCTCTCTCTCTCTCTGGACATGAAAGGTTGTCTGCTGTTCCACTATTCCACCTCTCTCTCTCTCTGGACATGAAAGGTTGTCTGCTGTCCCACTATTCCACCTCTCTCTCTGGACATGAAAGGTTGTCTGCTGTTCCACTATTCCACCTCACTCTCTCTCTGGACATGAAAGGTTGTCTGCTGTTCCACTATTCCACCTCTCTCTCTCTGGACATGAAAGGTTGTCTGCTGTTCCACTATTCCACCTCTCTCTCTCTCTGGACATGAAAGGTTGTCTGCTGTTCCACTATTCCACCTCTCTCTCTCTCTGGACATGAAAGGTTGTCTGCTGTTCCACTATTCCACCTCTCTCTCTCTGGACATGAAAGGTTGTCTGCTGTTCCACTATTCCACCTCTCTCTGGACATGAAAGGTTGTCTGCTGTTCCACTATTCCACCTCTCTCTCTCTCTGGACATGAAAGGTTGTCTGCTGTCCCACTATTCCACCTCTCTCTCTCTCTGGACATGAAAGGTTGTCTGCTGTTCCACTATTCCACCTCTCTCTCTCTCTGGACATGAAAGGTCTGCTGTCCCACTATTCCACCTCTCTCTCTCTGGACATGAAAGGTTGTCTGCTGTTCCACTATTCCACCTCTCTCTCTCTCTGGACATGAAAGGTTGTCTGCTGTTCCACTATTCCACCTCTCTCTCTCTCTGGACATGAAAGGTTGTCTGCTGTTCCACTATTCCACCTCTCTCTCTCTCTGGACATGAAAGGTTGTCTGCTGTTCCACTATTCCACCTCTCTCTGTTCTGTTGTGGTGGTTCCACCGTCTTCAGCGTGAGGTAGCCTTGAAGATGGTTTGTACCTGTGAATCAGAGATCAATAATAACAGAATATATACAAGCCAGGATCAATGAACCAGTCCTCTGCGGAGGTTCTCATTCAATCACGGACCCGGCCAATAATCAATTGTCATTGAGGCTGCTAATAAAGGTCCTGTTGCAGGAATTATCCCACAGAGAAGATCTGCATAGCAACAGTGGACAGACATCACAGGGACAATGTTGATGTTCAACACACTTGCATCACACATACTGTAGTTAGTTAAATTTACATTTCCTTGACACGTTTCTCTACTATGTGTTTAGTTTCTTGTTCGTCTTTCCCTGATTCCGTATTGTGATTTGTAAGCTGTGAATTTGAATGATCCTGGTACAATTAGAGGTGTTTAGGTGCTTTCATTCAGATATTGATGAGGGTAAATAACATTTTGTCTATCTTCCTCCTTCCCTCTCTCCATCCCTCTCTCTCCCTCCCTCTCTGTCTCTATTCCTCCTTCCCTCTCTTCCTCTCTCTCTCCCTCTCTCTCTCCCTCCCTCTGTCTATCTTCCTCCTTCCCTCTCTCCATCCCTCTCTCTCCATCCCTCTCTCTCTCTCCCTCCCCCTCTCTCTTCCTCTCTCTCTCCCTCCCTCTCCCTCCCCCTCTCTCTTCCTCTCTCTCTCCCTCCCTCTCCCTCCCTCTCTCTCTCTCCCTCCCTCTCTGTCTATCTTCCTCCTTCCCTCTCTTCCTCTCTCTCTCCCCCTCTCTCTCCCTCCCTCTCTCAGGGTTCCTGGTATCACCATCGCCACGGACATCATCTGTGGTTTCCCAGGGGAGACGGATGCTGACTTCCAGGAGACATGTGACCTAGTGAAGGAGTATCGCTTCCCCAGCCTCTTCATCAACCAGTTCTACCCCCGGCCTGGTACACCCGCCGCCAAGATGGACCAGGTCCCCGCCCAAGTGGTGAGTTAGTTACACCCCCTGATTTTAAATTGACTTCAAGTGTGTATGATCACACCACATGTTGCACCACATCACACCTGTTTACATTTGATCACATGTTGTACCAGAGAGTTATTCTTCTTCTTGTTTGGAGGCAGCAGAGTTTAACGTGGACCAGAGTGTTTAGAGGCAGTAGAGTTTAACGTGGACCAGAGTGTTGAGGCAGCAGAGTTTAACATGGACCAGAGTGTCTGGAGGCAGTAGAGTTTAACATGGACCAGAGTGTTTGGAGGCAGTAGAGTTTAACATGGACCAGAGTGTTTAGAGGCAGTAGAGTTTAACATGGACCAGAGTGTTTAGAGGCAGTAGAGTTTAACATGGACCAGAGTGTTTGGAGGCAGTAGAGTTTAACATGGACCAGAGTGTCTGGAGGCAGTAGAGTTTAACATGGACCAGAGTGTTTGGAGGCAGTAGAGTTTAACATGGACCAGAGTGTTTGGAGGCAGTAGAGTTTAACATGGACCAGAGTGTTTAGAGGCAGTAGAGTTTAACATGGACCAGAGTGTTTAGAGGCAGTAGAGTTTAACATGGACCAGAGTGTTGAGGCAGTAGAGTTTAACATGGACCAGAGTGTTTAGAGGCAGTAGAGTTTAACATGGACCAGAGTGTTTAGAGGCAGTAGAGTTTAACGTGGACCAGAGTGTTTGGAGGCAGTAGAGTTTAACGTGGACCAGAGTGTTGAGGCAGTAGAGTTTAACATGGACCAGAGTGTTGAGGCAGTAGAGTTTAACATGGACCAGAGTGTTTGGAGGCAGTAGAGTTTAACATGGGCCAGAGTGTTTGGAGGCAGTAGAGTTTAACATGGACCAGAGTGTTTAGAGGCAGTAGAGTTTAACATGGACCAGAGTGTTTGGAGGCAGTAGAGTTTAACGTGGACCAGAGTGTTTGGAGGCAGTAGAGTTTAACATGGACCAGAGTGTTTGGAGGCAGTAGAGTTTAACATGGACCAGAGTGTTTAGAGGCAGTAGAGTTTAACATGGACCAGAGTGTTTGGAGGCAGTAGAGTTTAACATGGACCAGAGTGTCTGGAGGCAGTAGAGTTTAACATGGACCAGAGTGTTTGGAGGCAGTAGAGTTTAACATGGACCAGAGTGTTTAGAGGCAGTAGAGTTTAACATGGACCAGAGTGTTTAGAGGCAGTAGAGTTTAACATGGACCAGAGTGTTTGGAGGCAGTAGAGTTTAACATGGACCAGAGTGTTTAGAGGCAGTAGAGTTTAACATGGACCAGAGTGTTTGGAGGCAGTAGAGTTTAACATGGACCAGAGTGTTTGGAGGCAGTAGAGTTTAACATGGACCAGAGTGTTTAGAGGCAGCAGAGTTTAACATGGACCAGAGTGTTGAGGCAGTAGAGTTTAACATGGACCAGAGTGTTTGGAGGCAGTAGAGTTTAACATGGACCAGAGTGTTTGGAGGCAGTAGAGTTTAACATGGACCAGAGTGTTTAGAGGCAGTAGAGTTTAACATGGACCAGAGTGTTTGGAGGCAGTAGAGTTTAACATGGACCAGAGTGTCTGGAGGCAGTAGAGTTTAACATGGACCAGAGTGTTTGGAGGCAGTAGAGTTTAACATGGACCAGAGTGTTTAGAGGCAGTAGAGTTTAACATGGACCAGAGTGTTTAGAGGCAGTAGAGTTTAACATGGACCAGAGTGTTTGGAGGCAGTAGAGTTTAACATGGACCAGAGTGTTTAGAGGCAGTAGAGTTTAACATGGACCAGAGTGTTTGGAGGCAGTAGAGTTTAACATGGACCAGAGTGTTTGGAGGCAGTAGAGTTTAACATGGACCAGAGTGTTTAGAGGCAGTAGAGTTTAACATGGACCAGAGTGTTTGGAGGCAGTAGAGTTTAACGTGGACCAGAGTGTTTGGAGGCAGTAGAGTTTAACATGGACCAGAGTGTTTGGAGGCAGTAGAGTTTAACATGGACCAGAGTGTTTAGAGGCAGTAGAGTTTAACATGGACCAGAGTGTTTGGAGGCAGTAGAGTTTAACATGGACCAGAGTGTCTGGAGGCAGTAGAGTTTAACATGGACCAGAGTGTTTGGAGGCAGTAGAGTTTAACATGGACCAGAGTGTTTGGAGGCAGTAGAGTTTAACATGGACCAGAGTGTTTAGAGGCAGTAGAGTTTAACATGGACCAGAGTGTTTGGAGGCAGTAGAGTTTAACATGGACCAGAGTGTTTGGAGGCAGTAGAGTTTAACATGGACCAGAGTGTTTGGAGGCAGTAGAGTTTAATGTGGACCAGAGTGTTTTGAGGCAGTAGAGTTTAACGTGGACCAGAGTGTTTTGAGGCAGTAGAGTTTAACGTGGACCAGAGTGTTTGGAGGCAGTAGAGTTTAACATGGACCAGAGTGTTGAGGCAGTAGAGTTTAACATGGACCAGAGTGTTTAGAGGCAGTAGAGTTTAACATGGACCAGAGTGTTTAGAGGCAGTAGAGTTTAACGTGGACCAGAGTGTTTGGAGGCAGTAGAGTTTAACATGGACCAGAGTGTTTGGAGGCAGTAGAGTTTAACATGGACCAGAGTGTTTGGAGGCAGTAGAGTTTAACATGGACCAGAGTGTTTGGAGGCAGTAGAGTTTAACATGGACCAGAGGGTTTGGAGAGAGTAGCGTTTTCAGGACTGTAGTATGAGATGAGCAGAGCTGAGTGAAACAGGGTGCTAGCAGGGAAGCAGTCTGTTTGGGGGTATCAGTTAGAGAAAGGCACAGAATCTCTCTGTTTATTAAGTCGTTATTCAGGGTGTAAGAGAGAATGTGTGATTCTGTGCAGTCCGACTGCAACGTGATTCATCTTAAACACACAGAGATACTGGCAGACTTGTAAAGGCCTCTGTCTGGATCAAGGCCTACACATCAGGCCTCACTCAACACCAGGTGTGAGTCCCATATGGCCCTATTATGCCCTAGTATAGTGCACTTCCCTATGGGCCCTGGTCAAAGGTAGTGCACTTCCCTATGGGCCCTGGTCAAAGGTAGTGCACTTCCCTATGGGCCCTGGTCAAAGGTAGTGCACTATATAGGTAACGGGGAGCTATTTGTGTCAGAGCCTCAGGCCCAGGCTCAGCTCTGTTTGTACAGGTGTTTCAACGCGTTTCACATGGCGGACTACGTCAAGGCCTGTTATAACGGCTCTGTGTTGGGCTGAACCACAAGATGGGGGCTCTGCTAATAAGACTACATCAAGGCCTGTTATAATGGCTCTGTGTTGGGCTGAACCACAAGATGGGGGCTCTGCTAATAAGACTACATCAAGGCCTGTTATAATGGCTCTGCGTTGGGCTGAACCACAAGATGGGGGCTCTGCTAATAAGACTACATCAAGGCCTGTTATAATGGCTCTGTGTTGGGCTGAACCACAAGCTGGGGGCTCTGCTAATAAGACTACATCAAGGCCTGTTATAATGGCTCTGCGTTGGGCTGAACCACAAGCTGGGGGCTCTGCTAATAAGACTACATCAAGGCCTGTTATAATGGCTCTGTGTTGGGCTGAACCACAAGCTGGGGGCTCTGCTAATAAGACTACATCAAGGCCTGTTATAATGGCTCTGTGTTGGGCTGAACCACAAGCTGGGGGCTCTGCTAATAAGACTACATCAAGGCCTGTTATAATGGCTCTGTGTTGGGCTGAACCACAAGCTGGGGGCTCTGCTAATAAGACTACATCAAGGCCTGTTATAATGGCTCTGTGTTGGGCTGAACCACAAGCTGGGGGCTCTGCTAATAAGACTACATCAAGGCCTGTTATAATGGCTCTGCGTTGGGCTGAACCACAAGCTGGGGGCTCTGCTAATAAGACTACATCAAGGCCTGTTATAATGGCTCTGTGTTGGGCTGAACCACAAGCTGGGGGCTCTGCTAATAAGACTACATCAAGGCCTGTTATAATGGCTCTGTGTTGGGCTGAACCACAAGCTGGGGGCTCTGCTAATAAGACTACATCAAGGCCTGTTATAATGGCTCTGTGTTGGGCTGAACCACAAGCTGGGGGCTCTGCTAATAAGACTACATCAAGGCCTGTTATAATGGCTCTGCGTTGGGCTGAACCACAAGATGGGGGCTCTGCTAATAAGACTACATTAAGGCCTGTTATAATGGCTCTGCGTTGGGCTGAACCACAAGATGGGGGCTCTGCTAATAAGACTACATCAAGGCCTGTTATAATGGCTCTGTGTTGGGCTGAACCACAAGCTGGGGGCTCTGCTAATAAGACTACATCAAGGCCTGTTATAATGGCTCTGTGTTGGGCTGAACAACAAGCTGGGGGCTCTGCTAATAAGACTACATCAAGGCCTGTTATAATGGCTCTGCGTTGGGCTGAACCACAAGATGGGGGCTCTGCTAATAAGACTACATCAAGGCCTGTTATAATGGCTCTGTGTTGGGCTGAACCACAAGCTGGGGGCTCTGCTAATAAGACTACATCAAGGCCTGTTATAATGGCTCTGCGTTGGGCTGAACCACAAGCTGGGGGCTCTGCTAATAAGACTACATCAAGGCCAGTTATAATGGCTCTGTGTTGGGCTGAACCACAAGATGGGGGCTCTGCTAATAAGACTACATCAAGGCCTGTTATAATGGCTCTGTGTTGGGCTGAACCACAAGCTGGGGGCTCTGCTAATAAGACTACATCAAGGCCTGTTATAATGGCTCTGCGTTGGGCTGAACCACAAGCTGGGGGCTCTGCTAATAAGACTACATCAAGGCCTGTTATAATGGCTCTGAGTTGGGCTGAACCACAAGCTGGGGGCTCTGCTAATAAGACTACATCAAGGCCTGTTATAATGGCTCTGCGTTGGGCTGAACCACAAGCTGGGGGCTCTGCTAATAAGACTACATCAAGGCCTGTTATAATGGCTCTGTGTTGGGCTGAACCACAAGCTGGGGGCTCTGCTAATAAGACTACATCAAGGCCTGTTATAATGGCTCTGTGTTGGGCTGAACCACAAGCTGGGGGCTCTGCTAATAAGACTACATCAAGGCCTGTTATAATGGCTCTGTGTTGGGCTGAACCACAAGCTGGGGGCTCTGCTAATAAGACTACATCAAGGCCTGTTATAATGGCTCTGTGTTGGGCTGAACCACAAGCTGGGGGCTCTGCTAATAAGACTACATCAAGGCCTGTTATAATGGCTCTGCGTTGGGCTGAACCACAAGCTGGGGGCTCTGCTAATAAGACTACATCAAGGCCTGTTATAATGGCTCTGTGTTGGGCTGAACCACAAGCTGGGGGCTCTGCTAATAAGACTACATCAAGGCCTGTTATAATGGCTCTGTGTTGGGCTGAACCACAAGCTGGGGGCTCTGCTAATAAGACTACATCAAGGCCTGTTATAATGGCTCTGTGTTGGGCTGAACCACAAGCTGGGGGCTCTGCTAATAAGACTACATCAAGGCCTGTTATAATGGCTCTGCGTTGGGCTGAACCACAAGATGGGGGCTCTGCTAATAAGACTACATTAAGGCCTGTTATAATGGCTCTGTGTTGGGCTGAACCACAAGATGGGGGCTCTGCTAATAAGACTACATCAAGGCCTGTTATAATGGCTCTGTGTTGGGCTGAACCACAAGCTGGGGGCTCTGCTAATAAGACTACATCAAGGCCTGTTATAATGGCTCTGTGTTGGGCTGAACCACAAGCTGGGGGCTCTGCTAATAAGACTACATCAAGGCCTGTTATAATGGCTCTGCGTTGGGCTGAACCACAAGATGGGGGCTCTGCTAATAAGACTACATCAAGGCCTGTTATAATGGCTCTGTGTTGGGCTGAACCACAAGCTGGGGGCTCTGCTAATAAGACTACATCAAGGCCTGTTATAATGGCTCTGCGTTGGGCTGAACCACAAGCTGGGGGCTCTGCTAATAAGACTACATCAAGGCCAGTTATAATGGCTCTGTGTTGGGCTGAACCACAAGATGGGGGCTCTGCTAATAAGACTACATCAAGGCCTGTTATAATGGCTCTGTGTTGGGCTGAACCACAAGCTGGGGGCTCTGCTAATAAGACTACATCAAGGCCTGTTATAATGGCTCTGCGTTGGGCTGAACCACAAGCTGGGGGCTCTGCTAATAAGACTACATCAAGGCCTGTTATAATGGCTCTGAGTTGGGCTGAACCACAAGCTGGGGGCTCTGCTAATAAGACTACATCAAGGCCTGTTATAATGGCTCTGCGTTGGGCTGAACCACAAGCTGGGGGCTCTGCTAATAAGACTACATCAAGGCCTGTTATAATGGCTCTGTGTTGGGCTGAACCACAAGCTGGGGGCTCTGCTAATAAGACTACATCAAGGCCTGTTATAATGGCTCTGTGTTGGGCTGAACCACAAGATGGGGGCTCTGCTAATAAGACTACATCAAGGCCTGTTATAATGGCTCTGTGTTGGGCTGAACCACAAGCTGGGGGCTCTGCTAATAAGACTACATCAAGGCCTGTTATAATGGCTCTGTGTTGGGCTGAACCACAAGCTGGGGGCTCTGCTAATAAGACTACATCAAGGCCTGTTATAATGGCTCTGTGTTGGGCTGAACCACAAGCTGGGGGCTCTGCTAATAAGACTACATCAAGGCCTGTTATAATGGCTCTGCGTTGGGCTGAACCACAAGATGGGGGCTCTGCTAATAAGACTACATCAAGGCCTGTTATAATGGCTCTGTGTTGGGCTGAACCACAAGCTGGGGGCTCTGCTAATAAGACTACATCAAGGCCTGTTATAATGGCTCTGCGTTGGGCTGAACCACAAGATGGGGGCTCTGCTAATAAGACTACATCAAGGCCTGTTATAATGGCTCTGTGTTGGGCTGAACCACAAGCTGGGGGCTCTGCTAATAAGACTACATCAAGGCCTGTTATAATGGCTCTGTGTTGGGCTGAACCACAAGCTGGGGGCTCTGCTAATAAGACTACATCAAGGCCTGTTATAATGGCTCTGCGTTGGGCTGAACCACAAGCTGGGGGCTCTGCTAATAAGACTACAGATGGCAGAAGAGGTTGGGATCAATTCCATTTCAATGTAGTCAATTCAGGAGATTAACAGCAATTTCCAATGCTGGGATATTGAAACAGACGGGTTTGAAATGGAACGAGCCCCGACGACTGCCAGGGACATGTCTGAAAGATGTTGATTCGGGCCCGTCTTAAAGGACGCCAGCCTAAACTCAGCGCCCTCATCGTATTATCCTAAGTACTGTATTGACACGAGGTATTAGGCTGTATAATTGCTTGGATGTTTCCCATGACGATGGGCTTGATTCACCCAGCTGTCAGACTTAGTAAATAGTCAAGCAGGAGATGTATTTAAATGTGTTTTAGTATGTCTGATTCTGAATATTTAAATATTTTTGGGAATTTGTGTCTCTTATCAAGGAAAAAAAACAGGACTAAAAGTTCTCCCTCTCGTCATCTGAACATTTAAAACCTGTTCCAATTATGTCAAGAACATGTCCTGTGTAAATGATATGTACTGGAGTGTTTTATACCACACTGGATTAACACACTCAAAGCCTCTGGAGTTGAGTTCTCTCTCTCTCTCTCTCTCTCTCTCTCTCTCTCTCTCTCTCTCTCTCTCTCTCTCTCTCTCTCTCTCTCTCTCTCTCTCTCTCTCTCTCTCTCTCTCTCTCTCTCTCTCTCTCTCTCTGTCTCTCTGTCTCTCTGTCTCTCTCTGTCTCTCTCTGTCTCTCTCTGTCTCTCTCTGTCTCTCTCTCTCTCTCTCTGTGTATGTATGTATGTGTGTGTGTTAGAGAGATCTCTCTCTCTCAGCATTAATGGTAATTAATACAGATCTGTTTGTGAACTGAGCCAGGTGTTTCCCTCAGACTGAATACTACCAGTATGAACTGAACCAGGTGTGTTTCCCTCAGACTGAATTCTACCAGTATGAACTGAACCAGGTGTTTCCCTCAGACTGAATACTACCAGTATGAACTGAGCCAGGTGTTTCCCTCAGACTGAATACTACCAGTATGAACTGAACCAGGTGTTTCCCTCAGACTGAATACTACCAGTATGAACTGAACCAGGTGTTTCCCTCAGACTGAATACTACCAGTATGAACTGAACCAGGTGTTTCCCTCAGACTGAATACTACCAGTATGAACTGAACCAGGTGTTTCCCTCAGACTGAATACTACCAGTATGAACTGAACCAGGTGTTTCCCTCAGACTGAATACTACCAGTATGAACTGAACCAGGTGTTTCCCTCAGACTGAATACTACCAGTATGGGTAACAGGCACCTGCTGGGCTGCAACGTAACACCTTTACTGGGTGGTGAGTCTCAACCCGTCGTTTAACTGCTTAAAGCCTGGTTCATTTCCCATGGTTGAAACAACATGGCCGCCCCCCGACGCTACACTTAACCTTAGTCACATCGGGGTCATTAAAATGACCTCCCTGACCCTCCCGCATGCCTGGCCTGCCTGCAAGACCTCCTCAGCTCTTCCTGAAGAGGCAGCTGTGGAGGAAGGTGGAAGCCATCCATTAGATGCTCCTAACCATTCATCACTGTGTGAAGGCATGGGGCCTCAGCGCCCAGCGGTGTCCGGATGGACAGGAGGTGAAGAGCTAACCAAAGCAGCCCATCCCTCCATCCCTCCATCCCTCCCCTCCATCCAAAATAATCCTTG
>NC_092089.1:16130915-16135915 GCF_045679555.1 Salvelinus alpinus | reverse complement strand
CTGAGGGGTGGCCAGTCCTCTTCTGGTTGTGCCGGGTGAGAGATTATAACAGAACATGGCCAAGATGTTCAAATGTTCATAAATGACCAGCAGGTCAGATAATAATAATCACAGTGGTTGTAGAGGGTGCAACAGGTCAGCACCTCAGGAGTAAATGTCAGTTGGCTTTTCATAGCCGATCATTCACAGTTAGAGACAGCAGGTGCGGTAGAGAGAGAGAGTTGAAAACAGAAGGTCCGGGACAGGTAGCACGTCCGGTGAACAGATCAGGGTTCCATAGCCGCAGGCAGAACAGTTGAAACTGGAGCAGCAGCATGACCAGGTGGACTGGGGACAGCAAGGAGTCATCAGGACAGATAGACATAAGGCATGAACCTAGGGCTCAGGTCCTCTGAGAGAAGAGAAAGAGAGAATTAGAGGGAGCATACTTCAATTCACACAGGACACCAGAAATACTCCAGGTATAACAGACTGACCCTAGCCCTCCGACACATAAACTATTGCAGCATAAATACTGGAGGCTAAAACAGGAGGGGTCAGGAGACACTATGGCCCCCTCCGACGACGCCCCCGGACAGGGACAAACAGGCAGGATATAACCCCACCCACTTTGCCAAAGCACAGCCCCCACACCACTAGAGGGATATCTTCAACCACCAACTTACCATCCTGAGACAAGGCCGAGTATAGCCCACAAACATCTTCCATACGGCACGAACCCGAGGGGGGGCGCCAACCCGGACTGGAAGATCACGTCTGAGACACAACCCACTCAAGTGACCCACCCCTCCTAGGGATGGGATGGAAGACCACCAGTAAGCCAGTGACTCAGCCCCTGTAATAGGGTTAGAGGCAGAGAATCCCAGTGGAGAGAGGGGAACCAGCCAGGCAGAGACAGCAAGGGCGGCTCATTGCTCCAGTGCCTTTCCGTTCACCTTCACAATCCTGGGCCAGAGTACATTCAATCATAGGACCTACTGAAGAGATGAGTCTTCAATAAAGACTTAAAGGTTGAGACCGAGTCTGCGTCCATCACATGGATAAGCAGACCATTCCATAAAAATGGAGCTCTATAGGAGAAAGCCCTGCCTCCAGCTGTTTGCTTAGAAATTCTAGGGTCAGTAAGGAGGCCTGCGTCTTGTGACCGTAGCATACGTGTAGGTATGTACGGCAGGACCAATTAGGAAAGATAGGTAGGAGCAAGCCCATGTAATGCTTTGTAGGTTAGCAGTAAAACCTTGAAATCAGCCCTAGCCTTAACAGGAAGCCAGTGGAGAGAGGCTAGCACTGGAGTAATATGATCACATTGTTTGGTTCTAGTCCAGATTCTAGCAGCCGTGTTTGGCACAAACTGAATTTTAGTTTATTTAGTGCTTTATCTGGGCAGCCGGAAAGTAGAGCATTGCAGTATTCTAACCTAGAAGTAACAAAAGCATGGATTCATTTTTCTGCATCATTTTTGGACAGAAAGTTTCTGATTTTTGCAATGCTACGTAGATGGAAAAAGCTGTCCTTGAAACAGTCTTGATATGTTCGTCAAAAGAGAGATCGGGGTCCAGAGTAACGCCCAGGTCCTTCACAGTTTTATTTGAGACGACTGTACAACCATCAAGATTAATTGTCAGATCCAACAGAAGATCTCTTTGTTTCTTGGGACCTAGAACTAGCATCTCTGTTTTGTCTGAGTTTAAAAGTTTAAAAAAATTCCGCCATCCACTTCCTTATGTCTGAAACACAGGCTTCCAGGGAGGGCAGTTTTGGGGCTTCACCATGTTTCATCTAAATGAACAGCTGTGTATCGTCCGCATAGCAGTGAAAGTTAACATTATGTTTTCCCGTATGACATCACCAAGAGGTAAAATATATAGTGAAAACAATAGAGGTCCTAAAATGGAACCTTGAGGAACACCGACATTTACAGTTGATTTGTCAGAGGACAAACCATCCACAGAGACAAACTGATGTCATTCCGACAGATAAGATCTAAGCCAGGCCAGAACTTGTCCATGTAGACCAATTAGGGTTTCCAATCTCTCCAAAAGAATGTGGTGATCGATGGTATCAAAGGCAGCACTAAGGTCTAGGAGCACGAGGACAGATACAGAGCCTCGGTCTGACGCCATTAAAAGGTCATTTACCACCTTCACAAGTGCAGTCTCAGTGCTATGATGGGGTCTAAAACCAGACTGAAGCATTTCGTATACATTGTTTGTCTTCAGGAAGGCAGTGAGTTGCTGCGCAACAGCTTTTTCGAAAAGTTTTGAGAAGAATGGGAGATTTGATACAGGCCGATTAGTTTTTTATATTTTCTGGGTCAAGGTTTGGCTTTTTCAAGAGAGGCTTTATTACTGCCACTTTTAGGGAGTTTGGTTCACATCCAGTGGATAGAGAGCCGTTTATTATGTTCAACATAGCAGGGCCAAGCACATGAAGCAGCTCTTTAAGTAGTTTAGTTGGAATAGGGTCCAGTATGCAGCTTGAAGGTTTAGAGGCCAAGACTATTTTCATACATGTGTCAAGAGATATATTATTAAAAAACGTGAGTGTCTCCGTTGATCCTAGGTCCTGGCAGTGTTGTGCAGACCCAGGACAACTGAGTTTTGGAGAAATACGCAGATTTAAAGAGAAGTCCATAATTTGCTTTCTAATGATCACAATCTTTTCGTCAAAGAAGTTTATGAATTTATCACTGCTGAAGTGAAAGCCATCCTCTCTTGGGGAATGCTGCTTTTTAGTTAGCTTTGCGACAGTATCAACAAGAAATTTAGGATTGTTATTATTCTCCTCAATTAAGTCGGAAAAATAGGATGATCGAGCAGCAGTGAGGGCTCTTCGATACTGCACAGTAGTGTCTTTCCAAGCTAGTAGGAAGACTTCCAGTTTGGTGTAGCGCCATTTCCGTTCCAATGTTCTGGCACCTTGCTTCAGGGCTCGGGTATTTTCTGTATACCAGGGAGCTAGTTTCTTATGACAAATGTTTTTGTTTTTAGGGGTGTGACTGCATCTAGGGTATTACGCAAGGTTAAAATAAGGTCCTCGGTTAGGTGGTTAACCGATTGTTGTACTCTGACATCCTTGGGTAGGCGGAGGGAGTCTGGATGGGCATCTAGGAATCTTTGGGTTGTCTGAGAATTTATAGCACCTTTTGATGATCCTTGGTTGGGGTCTGAGCAGATTATTTGTTGCGATTGCAAACATAATAAAATGGTGGTCCGATAGTCCAGGATTATGAGGAAAAACATTAAGATCCACAACATTTATTCCACGGGACAAAACTAGGTCCAGAGTATGACTGTGGCAGTGAGTAGGTCCAGAGACATGTTGGACAAAACCCACTGAGTCGATGATGGCTCCGAAAGCCTTTTGGAGTGGGTCTGTGGACTTTTCCATGTGAATATTAAAGTCACCAAAAATTACAGTATTATCTGCTATGACTACAAGGTCCGATAGGAATTCAGGGAACTCAGTGAGGAACGCTGTATACGGCCCATGAGGCCTGTAAACAGTAGCTATCAAAAATGAATGAGTAGGCTGCATAGATTTCATGACTAGAAGCTCAAAAGACGAAATTGAAATTTGCTATCGTAAATGTTAGCAACACCTCTGCCTTTGCGGGATGCGCAGGGGGATATGGTCACTAGTGTAACCAGGAGGTGAGGCCTCATTTAACACAGTAAATTCATCAGGCTTAAGCCATGTTTCAGCCAGGCCAATCACATCAAGATCAGTGATTAGTTAATCGACTATAACAGCCTTGGAAGTGAGGGAACTAACATTAAGTAGTACCCTATTTAGAGATCTCATTCAATAATGACAGGAATGGAGGAGGTCTTTATCCTAGTGAGATTGCTAAGGCGAACACCGCCATGTTTAGTTTTGCCCAACCTAGATCGAGGCACAGACCCGGTCTCAAATGGGGATAGCTGAGCTGACTACACTGACTGTGCTAGTGGCAGACTCCACTAAGCTGGCAGGCTGGATAACAGCCTGCTGCCTGGCCTGCACCCTGTCTCATTGTGGCACTAGAGGAGGTAGAGCCCTGTCTATGCTCTCACTACTGTAAGTCTCTCTGGATAACAGCCTGCTGCCTGGCCTGCACCCTGTCTCGTTGTGGCACTAGAGGAGGTAGAGCCCTGTCTATGGTCTCACTACTGTAAGTCTCTCTGGATAAGAGCCTGCAGCCTGTCTCATTGTGATGCTAGAGGAGGTAGAGCCCTGTCTATGCTCTCACTACTGTAAGTCACATTAACACACAACACGTAACATGTTAACACAACACATTAACACACAACACATTAACACACAACACGTTAACACACAACACGTTAACACACACACAACACGTTAACACACAACACATTAACACACAACACGTAAACACACAACACGTAAACACACAACACATTAACACACAACACGTAAACACACGACACGTAAACACACAACACGTTAACACACACACAACACGTTAACAACACGTTAACACACAACACGTTAACAACACGTTAACACACAGCACGTTAACAACACATTAACACACAACACGTTAACACACAACACGTTAACACACACACAACACGTTAACACACAACACATTAACACACAACACGTAAACACACAACACGTAAACACACAACACATTAACACACAACACGTAAACACACGACACGTAAACACACAACACGTTAACACACACACAACACGTTAACAACACGTTAACACACAACACGTTAACAACACGTTAACACACAGCACGTTAACAACACATTAACACACAACACGTTAACACACAACACGTTAACAACACGTTAACAACACGTTAACACACAGCATAACACTCAACCAAACACACAACACGTTAACAACACGTTAACAACACGTTAACACACAACACGTTAACACACAACACGTTAACAACACGTTAACACACAACACGTTAACAACACGTTAACACACAACACGTAAACACACGACACGTAAACACACAACACGTTAACACA
>NC_092089.1:16128311-16130815 GCF_045679555.1 Salvelinus alpinus | reverse complement strand
ACACGTTAACAACACGTTAACACACAACACGTTAACAACACGTTAACACACAGCACGTTAACAACACATTAACACACAACACGTTAACACACAACACGTTAACAACACGTTAACAACACGTTAACACACAGCATAACACTCAACCAAACACACAACACGTTAACAACACGTTAACAACACGTTAACACACAACACGTTAACACACAACACGTTAACAACACGTTAACACACAACACGTTAACAACACGTTAACACACAACACGTTAACAACACGTTAACACACAACACGTTAACAACACGTTAACACACAGCATAACACTCAACCAAACACACACGTTTCTATATGAACGTGGATGCCGTTCTCCTCACTAATCTGAGCAGACAGACGCCAAGACGGCAACCTGTTTTGGCTGCATTGATCTGCATTGATCTGCATGTTATTAGGACCTAAATGCCCAGCGCCCCTCAGTTCAGTTGTCTTCTCAGTAAGACGTCAGTGACCTAATCTGAAGGTGGTGAGGACGTTTATTGACGTGTTCTGGTGACTCGTTCCACAGCGGCGTGTTTTTGTGGGACGTCAATATGTTTTGATTGATCTAGATTTAGTCTGTCGATATGTTGCTGCTCTCTGCTATCGAGGCAGTAGAGATGTGTGTCGTAGATGTCAACGGTATTTAACGTCTGAGATCTGACTGGTTCAAGCAGATGGATGTTCCTCTACACGTCTCTTTGACGGACAGACGGCACGTCTCCCAGTGAGCAGCTGTCTGTCCCGTGTGTCTGTTCATGTAGAACTGCTGAAGGCGTTTGAGCTGAGAGATTCACAACCGTGTTTCTTTCTGATGAACATCTCACTGTCTCGGCTCCAGGCCTTATTAGTGGCCAACCCAGACCCTGTTGGCCCTCCAGTGTCCCTCCATGTCCTCCCCTCCACGTCCTCCCCTACGTCCCTCCATGTTCTCCCCTCCATATCCTCCCCTCCACGTCCTCCCCTACGTCCCTCCATGTCCTCCCCTCCACGTCCTCCCCTACGTCCCTCCTTGTCCTCCCCTCCATGTCCTCCCCTACGTTCCTCCATGTCCTCCCCTCCACGTCCTCCCCTACGTCCCTCCATGTCCTCCCCTCCATGTCCTCCCCTACGTTCCTCCATGTCATCCCCTCCATGTTTTCCCCTACGTCCCTCCATGTTCTCCCCTACGTCCCTCCATGTCCTCCCTGCCGTCCCTCCATGTCCTCCCCTCCGTCCCCCCATGTCCTCCCCCCCATGTCCTCCCCTCCATGTCCTCCCCTCCGTCCCTCCATGTTCTCACCTCCATGTTCTCCCCTCCGTCCCTCCATGTCCTCCCCTCCATGTCCTCCCCTCCGTCCCTCCATGTTCTCACCTCCATGTTCTCCCCTCCGTCCCTCCATGTCCTCCCCTCCATGTCCTCCCCTCCGTCCCTCCATGTTCTCACCTCCATGTCCTCCCCTCCGTCCCTCCATGTCCTCCCCTCCATGTCCTCCCCTCCGTCCCTCCATGTCCTCCCCTCCATGTCCTCCCCTCCGTCCCTCCATGTTCTCCCCTCCATATCCTCCCCTCCACGTCCTCCCCTACGTCCCTCCATGTCCTCCCCTCCACGTCCTCCCCTACGTCCCTCCTTGTCCTCCCCTCCATGTCCTCCCCTACGTTCCTCCATGTCCTCCCCTCCACGTCCTCCCCTACGTCCCTCCATGTCCTCCCCTCCATGTCCTCCCCTACGTTCCTCCATGTCATCCCCTCCATGTTTTCCCCTACGTCCCTCCATGTTCTCCCCTACGTCCCTCCATGTCCTCCCTGCCGTCCCTCCATGTCCTCCCCTCCGTCCCCCCATGTCCTCCCCCCCATGTCCTCCCCTCCATGTCCTCCCCTCCGTCCCTCCATGTTCTCACCTCCATGTTCTCCCCTCCGTCCCTCCATGTCCTCCCCTCCATGTCCTCCCCTCCGTCCCTCCATGTTCTCACCTCCATGTTCTCCCCTCCGTCCCTCCATGTCCTCCCCTCCATGTCCTCCCCTCCGTCCCTCCATGTTCTCACCTCCATGTCCTCCCCTCCGTCCCTCCATGTCCTCCCCTCCATGTCCTCCCCTCCGTCCCTCCATGTCCTCCCCTCCATGTCCTCCCCTCCGTCCCTCCATGTTCTCACCTCCATGTCCTCCCCTACATCCCTCCATGTTCTCACCTCCATGTCCTCCCCTACATCCCTCAATGTCCTCCCCTACATTCCTCCATGTCCTCCCCTACGTCCCTCCACGTCCTCCCCTACGTCCCTCCACGTCCTCCCCTACGTCCCTCAATGTCCTCCCCTCCATGTCCTCCCCTACATCCCTCAATGTCCTCCCCTCCATGTCCTCCCCTACATCCCTCAATGTCATCCCCTCCATCCCTCAATGTCCTCCCCTCCATGTCCTCCTCCATGTCCTCCCATACGTCCCTCCATGTCCTCCCCTCCATGTCCTCCCCTACGTCCCTCCATGTCCTCCCCTCCAT
>NC_092089.1:16095811-16123311 GCF_045679555.1 Salvelinus alpinus | reverse complement strand
TGGTGTCCATCCCCATGGTGTCCACCCCCATGGTGTCCATCCCCATGGTGTCCATCCCCATGGTGTCCATCCCCATGGTGTCCATCCCCATGGTGTCCATCCCCATGGTGTCCATCCCCATGGTGTCCATCCCTATGGTGTCCATCCCCATGGTGTCCATCCCCATGGTGTCCATCCCCATGGTGTCCATCCCCATGGTGTCCATCCCCATGGTGTCCATCCCCATGGTGTCCATCCCCATGGTGTCCATCCCTATGGTGTCCATCCCCATGGTGTCCATCCCCATGGTGTCCATCCCTATGGTGTCCATCCCTATGGTGTCCATCCCCATGGTGTCCATCCCTATGGTGTCCATCCCTATGGTGTCCATCCCTATGGTGTCCATCCCCATGGTGTCCATCCCCATGGTGTCCATCCCCATGGTGTCCTAGTTTCCAGTATATTGTGTGCAGAGTGAATCATTTGGTCCCATACAGAGGATGTGAGCGGAGTCCCGCTCATCGTTCATGGAGCCTACAAAGGAAATACATTGTGAAGCATTTGAGAGTATGACGCAATAGGCTGGTAGGGACATAAAGAGCTCATTATTTAAACAACATGTTGTTGTATTAAATCATTATTGTCTATACATTGAACATATAGGCTGTGACTTACTTAGAATTAAATACAAATGAAAAAAAAAATGACTTATTACAAGTGCCTTTTGAATTCGGTTTTAGAATGAATTCCTAGAAACGGGAGTTTGGCCAGTCTGTCTTCAGGCTCATGTGATGGTTCCTGTGGAGACGGACAGCAGTCTGTCTTCAGGCTCATGTGATGGTTCCTGTGGAGACGGACAGCAGTCTGTCTTCAGGCTCATGTGATGGTTCCTGTGGAGACGGACAGCAGTCTGTCTTCAGGCTCATGTGATGGTTCCTGGAGAGCAGGACAGCAGTCTGTCTTCAGGCTCATGTGATGGTTCCTGGAGAGACGGACAGCAGTCTGTCTTCAGGCTCATGTGATGGTTCCTGGAGAGACGGACAGCAGTCTGTCTTCAGGCTCATGTGATGGTTCCTGTAGAGACGGACAGCAGTCTGTCTTCAGGCTCATGTGATGGTTCCTGGAGAGACGGACAGCAGTCTGTCTTCAGGCTCATGTGATGGTTCCTGGAGAGACGGAGAGCAGTCTGTCTTCAGGCTCATGTGATGGTTCCTGGAGAGACGGACAGCAGTCTGTCTTCAGGCTCATGTGATGGTTCCTGGAGAGACGGAGAGCAGTCTGTCTTCAGGCTCATGTGATGGTTCCTGGAGAGACGGACAGCAGTCTGTCTTCAGGCTCATGTGATGGTTCCTGGAGAGACGGACAGCAGTCTGTCTTCAGGCTCATGTGATGGTTCCTGGAGAGACGGACAGCAGTCTGTCTTCAGGCTCATGTGATGGTTCCTGGGGAGACGGACAGCAGTCTGTCTTCAGGCTCATGTGATGGTTCCTGGAGAGCCGGACAGCAGTCTGTCTTCAGGCTCATGTGATGGTTCCTGGAGAGACGGACAGCAGTCTGTCTTCAGGCTCATGTGATGGTTCCTGGAGAGACGGACAGCAGTCTGTCTTCAGGCTCATGTGATGGTTCCTGGAGAGACGGACAGCAGTCTGTCTTCAGGCTCATGTGATGGTTCCTGGGGAGACGGACAGCAGTCTGTCTTCAGGCTCATGTGATGGTTCCTGGAGAGCCGGACAGCAGTCTGTCTTCAGGCTCATGTGATGGTTCCTGGAGAGACGGACAGCAGTCTGTCTTCAGGCTCATGTGATGGTTCCTGGAGAGCCGGACAGCAGTCTGTCTTCAGGCTCATGTGATGGTTCCTGGGGAGACGGACAGCAGTCTGTCTTCAGGCTCATGTGATGGTTCCTGGAGAGCCGGACAGCAGTCTGTCTTCAGGCTCATGTGATGGTTCCTGGGGAGCCGGCCAACAGATTATTTTCTCCACACTTTCAGAGCCTCTGGGGATGCTAAACATCCTTTACGCCACTCTTACCAGGCTGGGCAGAGATGCAGAATTGTTTTTACATTTTTCTATAGGTAGACCTAAAGGTTTTTAGGCGACAATTAAATAAACAATCAGAACGGAAAGCTCCTCCTATTCTTTAACTGACTTGCCTAGTTAAATAAAGGTTAAATAGAAAAAATAAAAAAATAAACTTGTTCGCTGCCAAGTGGAAATTATATCCCTTGTGGTTCAGTTGTTAGAGCGTGGCGTTTCAACACAGGGTTGTTGGTTCGATTCCCACTGGGGGAACAGTACGGGAAAAAGTACAACAATGTATGTACTCACTGCTGTAAGTCCCTCTGCATAAGACTGTCTGCTAAATGACTAAAATGGAACAATGAAAATACCAGGAGCCTGACTAGAATTACAGGCCTACCCGTAGAGGTTACTGGTCCTCCATCTTGGATCTGGCGTGGAGAGTAATGAATAAGCATTCATTGAATAATAATCTCTTTAATGATGCGTAGGCTAGTTTCCCTCTCACTGCTTTCTGCGGTATTAGCCAGCTAATGGTGACACCTTCAGCAGGCCATTTGGCTTTGTTTCATATGGTGATTAGCAGTATTACCATGGTCTAACTGACTGGAGAGGACTGGTGATTACAGTATTACCATGGTCTAACTGACTGGAGAGGACTGGTGATTACAGTATTACCATGGTCTAACTGACTGGAGAGGACTGGTGATTACAGTATTACCATGGTCTAACTGACTGGAGAGGACTGGTGATTACAGTATTACCATGGTCTAACTGACTGGAGAGGACTGGTGATTAGCAGTATTACCATGGTCTAACTGACTGGAGAGGACTGGTGATTATCAGTATTACCATGGTCTAACTGACTGGCGAGGACTGGTGATTACAGTATTACCATGGTCTAACTGACTGGCGAGGACTGGCGATTAGCAGTATTACCATGGTCTAACTGACTGGAGAGGACTGGTGATTAGCAGTATTACCATGGTCTAACTGACTGGAGATGACTGGTGATTACAGTATTACCATGGTCTAACTGACTGGCGAGGACTGGCGATTAGCAGTATTACCATGGTCTAACTGACTGGAGATGACTGGTGATTACAGTATTACCATGGTCTAACTGACTGGAGAGGACTGGCGATTACAGTATTACCATGGTCTAACTGACTGGAGAGGACTGGTGATTACAGTATTACCATGGTCTAACTGACTGGAGAGGACTGGTGATTACAGTATTACCATGGTCTAACTGACTGGAGAGGACTGGGGATTACAGTATTACCATGGTCTAACTGACTGGAGAGGACTGGTGATTACAGTATTACCATGGTCTAACTGACTGGCGAGGACTGGTGATTACAGTATTACCATGGTCTAACTGACTGGCGAGGACTGGTGATTACAGTATTACCATGGTCTAACTGACTGGCGAGGACTGGTGATTACAGTATTACCATGGTCTAACTGACTGGCGAGGACTGGCGATTAGCAGTATTACCATGGTCTAACTGACTGGCGAGGACTGGTGATTACAGTATTACCATGGTCTAACTGACTGGAGAGGACTGGTGATTAGCAGTATTACCATGGTCTAACTGACTGGAGAGGACTGGCGATTAGCAGTATTACCATGGTCTAACTGACTGGAGAGGACTGGTGATTACAGTATTACCATGGTCTAACTGACTGGAGAGGACTGGTGATTAGCAGTATTACCATGGTCTAACTGACTGGAGAGGACTGGTGATTACAGTATTACCATGGTCTAACTGACTGGAGAGGACTGGTGATTAGCAGTATTACCATGGTCTAACTGACTGGCGAGGACTGGTGATTAGCAGTATTACCATGGTCTAACTGACTGGCGAGGACTGGTGATTACAGTATTACCATGGTCTAACTGACTGGCGAGGACTGGCGATTAGCAGTATTACCATGGTCTAACTGACTGGAGAGGACTGGTGATTAGCAGTATTACCATGGTCTAACTGACTGGCGAGGACTGGTGATTACAGTATTACCATGGTCTAACTGACTGGAGAGGACTGGTGATTACAGTATTACCATGGTCTAACTGACTGGAGAGGACTGGTGATTACAGTATTACCATGGTCTAACTGACTGGCGAGGACTGGGGATTAGCAGTATTACCATGGTCTAACTGACTGGAGAGGACTGGTGATTACAGTATTACCATGGTCTAACTGACTGGAGAGGACTGGTGATTACAGTATTACCATGGTCTAACTGACTGGAGAGGACTGGTGATTAGCAGTATTACCATGGTCTAACTGACTGGCGAGGACTGGTGATTACAGTATTACCATGGTCTAACTGACTGGAGAGGACTGGGGATTACAGTATTACCATGGTCTAACTGACTGGAGAGGACTGGTGATTACAGTATTACCATGGTCTAACTGACTGGCGAGGACTGGTGATTACAGTATTACCATGGTCTAACTGACTGGAGAGGACTGGGGATTACAGTATTACCATGGTCTAACTGACTGGAGAGGACTGGGGATTACAGTATTACCATGGTCTAACTGACTGGAGAGGACTGGTGATTACAGTATTACCATGGTCTAACTGACTGGCGAGGACTGGTGATTACAGTATTACCATGGTCTAACTGACTGGAGAGGACTGGTGATTAGCAGTATTACCATGGTCTAACTGACTGGAGAGGACTGGTGATTATCAGTATTACCATGGTCTAACTGACTGGAGAGGACTGGCGATTAGCAGTATTACCATGGTCTAACTGACTGGAGAGGACTGGTGATTATCAGTATTACCATGGTCTAACTGACTGGAGAGGACTGGTGATTACAGTATTACCATGGTCTAACTGACTGGAGAGGACTGGGGATTAGCAGTATTACCATGGTCTAACTGACTGGCGAGGACTGGCGATTAGCAGTATTACCATGGTCTAACTGACTGGCGAGGACTGGGGATTACAGTATTACCATGGTCTAACTGACTGGAGAGGACTGGTGATTATCAGTATTACCATGGTCTAACTGACTGGGGAGGACTGGTGATTAGCAGTATTACCATGGTCTAACTGACTGGAGAGGACTGGTGATTACAGTATTACCATGGTCTAACTGACTGGCGAGGACTGGGGATTAGCAGTATTACCATGGTCTAACTGACTGGAGAGGACTGGTGATTACAGTATTACCATGGTCTAACTGACTGGAGAGGACTGGTGATTACAGTATTACCATGGTCTAACTGACTGGAGAGGACTGGTGATTAGCAGTATTACCATGGTCTAACTGACTGGAGAGGACTGGTGATTACAGTATTACCATGGTCTAACTGACTGGAGAGGACTGGTGATTACAGTATTACCATGGTCTAACTGACTGGAGAGGACTGGTGATTAGCAGTATTACCATGGTCTAACTGACTGGCGAGGACTGGTGATTACAGTATTACCATGGTCTAACTGACTGGAGAGGACTGGGGATTACAGTATTACCATGGTCTAACTGACTGGAGAGGACTGGTGATTACAGTATTACCATGGTCTAACTGACTGGCGAGGACTGGTGATTACAGTATTACCATGGTCTAACTGACTGGAGAGGACTGGGGATTACAGTATTACCATGGTCTAACTGACTGGAGAGGACTGGGGATTACAGTATTACCATGGTCTAACTGACTGGAGAGGACTGGTGATTACAGTATTACCATGGTCTAACTGACTGGCGAGGACTGGTGATTACAGTATTACCATGGTCTAACTGACTGGAGAGGACTGGTGATTAGCAGTATTACCATGGTCTAACTGACTGGAGAGGACTGGCGATTAGCAGTATTACCATGGTCTAACTGACTGGAGAGGACTGGTGATTATCAGTATTACCATGGTCTAACTGACTGGAGAGGACTGGTGATTACAGTATTACCATGGTCTAACTGACTGGAGAGGACTGGGGATTAGCAGTATTACCATGGTCTAACTGACTGGCGAGGACTGGCGATTAGCAGTATTACCATGGTCTAACTGACTGGCGAGGACTGGGGATTACAGTATTACCATGGTCTAACTGACTGGAGAGGACTGGTGATTATCAGTATTACCATGGTCTAACTGACTGGGGAGGACTGGTGATTAGCAGTATTACCATGGTCTAACTGACTGGAGAGGACTGGTGATTACAGTATTACCATGGTCTAACTGACTGGCGAGGACTGGGGATTACAGTATTACCATGGTCTAACTGACTGGCGAGGACTGGTGATTACAGTATTACCATGGTCTAACTGACTGGAGAGGACTGGTGATTACAGTATTACCATGGTCTAACTGACTGGAGAGGACTGGTGATTACAGTATTACCATGGTCTAACTGACTGGCGAGGACTGGGGATTACAGTATTACCATGGTCTAACTGACTGGCGAGGACTGGTGATTATCAGTATTACCATGGTCTAACTGACTGGAGAGGACTGGTGATTATCAGTATTACCATGGTCTAACTGACTGGCGAGGACTGGCGATTAGCAGTATTACCATGGTCTAACTGACTGGAGAGGACTGGCGATTAGCAGTATTACCATGGTCTAACTGACTGGAGAGGACTGGTGATTATCAGTATTACCATGGTCTAACTGACTGGAGAGGACTGGTGATTACAGTATTACCATGGTCTAACTGACTGGAGAGGACTGGGGATTAGCAGTATTACCATGGTCTAACTGACTGGCGAGGACTGGCGATTAGCAGTATTACCATGGTCTAACTGACTGGCGAGGACTGGCGATTAGCAGTATTACCATGGTCTAACTGACTGGCGAGGACTGGCGATTAGCAGTATTACCATGGTCTAACTGACTGGCGAGGACTGGTGATTAGCAGTATTACCATGGTCTAACTGACTGGCGAGGACTGGCGATTAGCAGTATTACCATGGTCTAACTGACTGGAGAGGACTTACGGTGTCTCTGAAAGCCTGAAGAGGATTTTCTGTATTGAATGAACTTCAGTGGTAGAGACACTTCACGTCCACTGAAGACTGGTGACTTCAGTGTGGTGAAACTGAATAGTTTCAGATAGAAATGTGATGAATAGGGCTGACATGATCGGCCTATTCTATGTGCCTAACAATCATAACTGTTCTACACAGTGCATTTCTACCTGAACGTGCTTTAGTGTTGCTCTCTTCTGAACAGGCCCCACTTTATAGATTCAGAACACAAGTTATTATAAAATATAATACCTTTCATTTAGAACAAACACTTAATTGAAAGACAATTTAAAAGTGATGGTGTTAAGTGGAGATGAGGCTCATGAGGTTGAGGAGTCTGACTGGAGACAGAGAGAGGAGACTGACTGGAGACAGAGAGAGGAGACTGACTGGAGACGGAGAGAGGAGACTGACTGGAGACGGAGAGAGGAGACTGACTGGAGACGGAGAAAGGAGACTTACAGGAGACGGAGAAAGGAGACTGACAGGAGATAGAGAGAGGAGACTGACTGGAGACGGAGAGAGGAGACTGACTGGAGACGGAGAGAGGAGACTGACAGGAGACAGAGAGAGGAGACTGACTGGAGATGGAGAGAGGAGACTGACTGGAGACGGAGAGAGGAGACTGACTGGAGACGGAGAAAGGAGACTGACAGGAGATAGAGAGAGGAGACTGACTGGAGACGGAGAGAGGAGACTGACTGGAGACGGAGAGAGGAGACTGACTGGATATGGAGAGAGGAGACTGACTGGAGATGGAGAGAGGAGACTGACTGGAGACGGAGAGAGGAGACTGACTGGAGATGGAGAGAGGAGACTGACTGGAGACGGACTGGAAATGGAGAGAGGAGACTGACTGGAGACGGAGAGAGGAGACTGACAGGAGACAGAGAGAGGCGACTGACAGGAGACAGAGAGAGGAGACTGACTGGAGATGGAGAGAGGAGACTGACTGGAGATGGAGAGAGGAGACTGACTGGAGACGGAGAGAGGAGACTGACTGGAGATGGAGAGAGGAGACTGACTGGAGACGGACTGGAAATGGAGAGAGGAGACTGACTGGAGACAGAGAGAGGAGACTGACAGGAGACAGAGAGAGGAGACTGACAGGAGACAGAGAGAGGAGACTGACTGGAGATGGAGAGAGGAGACTGACTGGAGATGGAGAGAGGAGACTGACTGGAGACGGAGAGAGGAGACTGACTGGAGACGGAGAGAGGAGACTGACTGGAGACAGAGAGAGGAGACTGACAGGAGACAGAGAGAGGAGACTGACTGGAGATGGAGAGAGGAGACTGACTGGAGACGGAGAGAGGAGACTGACTGGAGACTGAGAGAGGAGACTGACTGGAGACAGAGAGAGGAGACTGACTGGAGACGGAGAGAGGAGACTGACTGGAGACGGAGAGAGGAGACTGACTGGAGACGGAGAAAGGAGACTGACAGGAAACGGAGAAAGGAGACTGACAGGAGATAGAGAGAGGAGACTGACTGGAGACGGAGAGAGGAGACTGACTGGAGACGGAGAGAGGAGACTGACAGGAGACAGAGAGAGGAGACTGACAGGAGACAGAGAGAGGAGACTGACTGGAGATGGAGAGAGGAGACTGACTGGAGACGGAGAGAGGAGACTGACTGGAGACGGAGAAAGGAGACTGACAGGAGATAGAGAGAGGAGACTGACTGGAGACGGAGAGAGGAGACTGACTGGAGACGGAGAGAGGAGACTGACTGGAGACGGAGAGAGGAGACTGACTGGATATGGAGAGAGGAGACTGACTGGAGATGGAGAGAGGAGACTGACTGGAGACGGAGAGAGGAGACTGACTGGAGATGGAGAGAGGAGACTGACTGGAGACGGACTGGAAATGGAGAGAGGAGACTGACTGGAGACGGAGAGAGGAGACTGACAGGAGACAGAGAGAGGAGACTGACAGGAGACAGAGAGAGGAGACTGACTGGAGACAGAGAGAGGAGACTGACTGGAGATGGAGAGAGGAGACTGACTGGAGATGGAGAGAGGAGACTGACTGGAGACGGAGAGAGGAGACTGACTGGAGATGGAGAGAGGAGACTGACTGGAGACGGACTGGAAATGGAGAGAGGAGACTGACTGGAGACAGAGAGAGGAGACTGACAGGAGACAGAGAGAGGAGACTGACAGGAGACAGAGAGAGGAGACTGACTGGAGATGGAGAGAGGAGACTGACTGGAAATGGAGAGAGGAGACTGACTGGAGACGGAGAGAGGAGACTGACAGGAGACAGAGAGAGGAGACTGACAGGAGACAGAGAGAGGAGACTGACAGGAGACAGAGAGAGGAGACTGACTGGAGATGGAGAGAGGAGACTGACTGGAGATGGAGAGAGGAGACTGACTGGAGACGGAGAGAGGAGACTGACTGGAGATGGAGAGAGGAGACTGACTGGAGACGGACTGGAAATGGAGAGAGGAGACTGACTGGAGACAGAGAGAGGAGACTGACAGGAGACAGAGAGAGGAGACTGACTGGAGACGGAGAGAGGAGACTGACTGGAGACGGAGAGAGGAGACTGACTGGAGACGGAGAAAGGAGACTGACAGGAGACGGAGAAAGGAGACTGACAGGAGATAGAGAGAGGAGACTGACTGGAGACGGAGAGAGGAGACTGACTGGAGACGGAGAGAGGAGACTGACTGGAGACGGAGAGAGGAGACTGACTGGAGATGGAGAGAGGAGACTGACTGGAGACGGAGAGAGGAGACTGACTGGAGACAGAGAGAGGAGACTGACTGGAGACGGAGAGAGGAGACTGACTGGAGACGGAGAGAGGAGACTAACTGGAGATGGAGAGAGGAGACTGACTGGAGATGGAGAGAGGAGACTGACTGGAGATGGAGAGATGAGACTGACTGGAGATGGAGAGAGGAGACTGACAGGGGATAGAGAGAGGAGACTGACAGGAGACAGAGAGAGGAGACTGACAGGAGACAGAGAGAGGAGACTGACAGGAGACAGAGAGAGGAGACTGACAGGAGATAGAGAGAGGAGACTGACAGGGGATAGAGAGAGGAGACTGACAGGAGATAGAGAGAGGAGACTGACAGGAGATAGAGAGAGGAGACTGACAGGAGACAGAGAGAGGAGACTGACAGGAGACAGAGAGAGGAGACTGAAAGGAGATAGAGAGAGGAGACTGACAGGGGATAGAGAGAGGAGACTGACAGGAGATAGAGAGAGGAGACTGACAGGAGATAGAGAGAGGGCTTTGTACACTACGTGATGTCCTAACTTTATTGAGACGTACGTGATGTCCTAACTTTATTGAGACGTACGTGATGTCCTAACTTTATTGAGACGTACGTGATATCCTAACTTTATTGAGACGTACGTGATATCCTGACTTTATTGAGACGTACGTTATATCCTAACTTTATTGAGACAGGAGATGTGGAGTTCAGGATGTTTTAGTGAAGCAGGTTCTTGACACCTATGTTGATGCCTGAGGATTGTCAGACACAACTCGTAGTTCTCTCTCCCAACTAAATTAAATCACGTCTAGAATTAATACTGTCAAACGCTGTCGTTCTCTTCAACAGTCTTAATCAGTTTGACCTGCGGTGAGGTTTTCTGTCCGTGTTTAACTCTGTGGTGAAATCTCCTGCAGCTTCTCTCCTACAGTCTTAATGAACAGAAACGAAGGAAGCTCACACATCCTCTGGGAAGACATGACTTCCTCCCACACACGCGTGTTTTACCGCCCGCACACACGAACATGCGTACACACACACACACACACACACACACACACACACACACACACACACACACACACACACACACACACACACACACACACACACACATACAGTTCTGGGAGAGTGTGGAAACAGAGACAGAGGTGTTTTGTAAAGTGTGTGTGTTTTGTAAAATGTGTGTGTGTGTGTGTGTGTGTGTGTGTGTGTGTGTGTGTGTGTGTGTGTGTGTGTGTGTGTGTGTGTGTGTGTGTGTGTGTGTGTGTGTGTGTGTGTGTGTGTGTGTGTGTGTGAGAAGTAAAGAAATATGTTAAAGCCTCAGTCAGATATTTGGGCTGTCAGATCAGGAAACTGCTGTCTGCTGTATTCTGCTTGTGTTAACAACATCTCTCTGGCTTTCTCCATCTGTTGTGACAGGGATTTCTCTCTCTTTAAAAGTTGCCATTGTTTTGTCAATGTTTAGGAAACTTCCTGCGTGGCTCGTGGTTTATTGTCTCTGAATGTAATATTCCCTAAATGTAAAGTATCTGAATGTAATACTCCCTGAATGTAATATTCCCTAAATGTAAAGTATCTGAATGTAATACTCCCTCTCAATGTAAAGTATCTGAATGTAATACTCCCTCTCAATGTAAAGTCTCTGAATGTAATACTCCCTCAATGTAAAGTCTCTGAATGTAATACTCCCTCAATGTAAAGTCTCTGAATGTAATACCCCCTAAATGTAAAGTATCTGAATGTAATACCCCCTCAATGTAAAGTCTCTGAATGTAATACTCCCTAAATGTAAAGTCTCTGAATGTAATACTCCCTAAATGTAAAGTCTCTGAATGTAATACTCCCTCAATGTAAAGTCTCTGAATGTAATATTCCCTCAATGTAAAGTATCTGAATGTAATACTCCCTCAATGTAAAGTATATGAATGTAATACTCCCTAAATGTAAAGTCTCTGAATGCAATACTCCCTAAATGTAAAGTATCTGAATGTAATACTCCCTCAATGTAATACTCCCTAAATGTAAAGTCTCTGAATGTAATACTCCCTAAATGTAAAGTATATGAATGTAATACTCCCTCAATGTAATACTCCCTAAATGTAAAGTATCTGAATGTAATACTCCCTCAATGTAATACTCCCTAAATGTAAAGTATCTGAATGTAATACTCCCTCAATGTAAAGTCTCTGAATGTAAAACTCCCTAAATGTAAAGTCTCTGAATGTAATACTCCCTAAATGTAAAGTCTCTGAATGTAATACTCCCTAAATGTAAAGTATCTGAATGTAATACTCCCTCAATGTAATACTCCCTAAATGTAAAGTATCTGAATGTAATACTCCCTCAATGTAATACTCCCTAAATGTAAAGTATCTGAATGTAATACTCCCTAAATGTAAAGTATCTGAATGTAATACTCCCTCAATGTAATACTCCCTAAATGTAAAGTATCTGAATGTAATACTCCCTAAATGTAAAGTATCTGAATGTAATACTCCCTCAATGTAAAGTCTCTGAATGTAATACTCCCTAAATGTAAAGTATCTGAATGTAATACCCCCTAAATGTAAAGTCTCTGAATGTAATACTCCCTAAATGTAAAGTATCTGAATGTAATACTCCCCAATGTAAAGTCTCTGAATGTAATACTCCCTAAATGTAAAGTATCTGAATGTAATACTCCCTAAATGTAAAGTCTCTGAATGTAATACTCCCTCAATGTAAAGTATCTGAATGTAATACTCCCTAAATGTAAAGTATCTGAATGTAATACTCCCTCAATGTAAAGTCTCTGAATGTAATACTCCCTAAATGTAAAGTATCTGAATGTAATACCCCCTAAATGTAAAGTCTCTGGATGTAATACTCCCTAAATGTAAAGTATCTGAATGTAATACTCCCCAATGTAAAGTCTCTGAATGTAATACTCCCTAAATGTAAAGTATCTGAATGTAATACTCCCTAAATGTAAAGTCTCTGAATGTAATACCCCCTAAATGTAAAGTCTCTGAATGTAATACCCCCTAAATGTAAAGTCTCTCTGATTTTAGTTGTAGCTGGCATCATCCAGGCCCTTCCTTCCATGGCCAGTGTCCACAGTGGTCTGTTGATTTGAAATTAGCATGTCGTAAAGCAACGATTACCTACAGATATGAATAGTTTTAATAATGTCCTTCTCTCTGTTCCTCATAGCCTCCGTCTGTCACACACACACACACACACACACACACACACACACACACACACACACACACACACACACACACACACACACACACCCCGGGCCCCTCTGTTAGTGGGGTAATTACATGAAATAGCATGGTTTGTCCCCGGACGTTATTGCTTACATGCCTCGTAATGCCAGCCTTAAGGACACATCACTGTAAATAAGAGCTGAGTCGACTGCTTCAGCAAACAGCCTCGTTGTTCATACTACTATTATATATCTCTCGGCCACATTAGATAAACATGTTCAATTTAATTACTCGCCGTGTTCGTCCTTGGCCATTTATGAGACGGTTCCCAAACGGCACCCTATTCCCGGTATAGTGTACTTACCCCTATGGGCTCTGGTCAAAAGTAGTGCACTACCCCTATGGGTTCTGGTCAAAAGTAGTGCACTAGATAGGGAATAGGGTCCCATTTGGGCCGCTGACACGATTAATGTAGCCACAGATTAGAGCAACACCTAAAACACATCTCTAACGGTGTCGTGGTGTAAATCACGTTTATGGTCATCGTAGAGCAGCAGAGAATTACAGTAACATTAGTCGTGGTTTGGTTTGTTCCCTGGAGGCTTTTAGAAATGGATTTTGTCCAGTATAAATGTACATCTGCAGACATCTGCTGGGAATAACTGACGTTGCTGTTACTTCCCTGTTGGTCGATGTAGCTCTGCTGGTACTTCCCTGTTGGTCGACGTAGCTCTGCTGTTACTTCCCTGTTGGTCGATGTAGCTCTGCTGTTACTTCCCTGTTGGTCGATGTAGCTCTGCTGTTACTTCCCTGTTGGTCGACGTAGCTCTGCTGTTACTTCCCTGTTGGTCGACGTAGCTCTGCTGTTACTTCCCTGTTGGTCGACGTAGCGCTGGTGATTTGGTGTCTGTGTCGTCATCCCGTCATGTTGCCGTCATTCCAGATGAAATCGTCAATGTTGTTTTGTTTCAGGTTTTACATTTACAGTATAAACAATTACCATTGTTTTGTATGTTGTTCCTGATTACTTAAAATGCCTTAGATTTCTTCACATTCTATTGTGTTACATTGGGATTCAAATAGATGTAATTGTCAACAGTCTACACAAAATACTCTGTCAAAGTGGAAGAAACATAAAAAATTATATAATATAAATACTAAATTCATAAATGAAAAACACTACATGAACAACAGTGTGTGGACACCTGCACGTCGGACATCTCCTTCCAAAATCATGGGCATTAATGTGGAATTGGTCCCCCCTTTGCTGCTACTTAGCATAGATGTTGAGGTTCTGTTGTTTTACTTAGCCTAGATGTTGAGGTTCTGTTGTTTTACTTAGCCTAGATGTAGACGTTCTGTTGTTTTACTTAGCCTAGATGTAGACGTTCTGTTGTTTTACTTAGCCTAGATGTTGAGGTTCTGTTGTTTTACTTAGCCTAGATGTAGACGTTCTGTTGTTTTACTTAGCCTAGATGTTGAGGTTCTGTTGTTTTACTTAGCATAGATGTTGAGGTTCTGTTGTGTTACTTAGCCTAGATGTAGACGTTCTGTTGTTTTACTTAGCCTAGATGTTGAGGTTCTGTTGTTTTTCTTAGCCTAGATGTTGAGGTTCTGTTGTGTTACTTAGCCTAGATGTTGAGGTTCTGTTGTTTTACTTAGCCTAGATGTAGACGTTCTGTTGTTTTACTTAGCCTAGATGTAGACGTTCTGTTGTTTTACTTAGCCTAGATGTAGACGTTCTGTTGTTTTACTTAGCCTAGATGTAGACGTTCTGTTGTTTTACTTAGCCTAGATGTTGAGGTTCTGTTGTTTTACTTAGCATAGATGTTGAGGTTCTGTTGTGTTACTTAGCCTAGATGTAGACGTTCTGTTGTTTTACTTAGCCTAGATGTTGTTTTTCTTAGCCTAGATGTTGAGGTTCTGTTGTGTTACTTAGCCTAGATGTTGAGGTTCTGTTGTTTTACTTAGCCTAGATGTAGACGTTCTGTTGTTTTACTTAGCCTAGATGTAGACGTTCTGTTGTTTTACTTAGCCTAGATGTAGACGTTCTGTTGTTTTACTTAGCCTAGATGTAGACGTTCTGTTGTTTTACTTAGCCTAGATGTAGACGTTCTGTTGTTTTACTTAGCCTAGATGTAGACGTTCTGTTGTTTTACTTAGCCTAGATGTAGACGTTCTGTTGTTTTACTTAGCCTAGATGTAGACGTTCTGTTGTTTTACTTAGCCTAGATGTAGACGTTCTGTTGTTTTACTTAGCCTAGATGTAGACGTTCTGTTGTTTTACTTAGCCTAGATGTAGACGTTCTGTTGTTTTACTTAGCCTAGATGTAGACGTTCTGTTGTTTTATTTAGCCTAGATGTAGACGTTCTGTTGTTTTACTTAGCCTAGATGTAGACGTTCTGTTGTTTTACTTAGCCTAGATGTAGACGTTCTGTTGTTTTACTTAGCCTAGATGTAGACGTTCTGTTGTTTTACTTAGCCTAGATGTAGACGTTCTGTTGTTTTATTTAGCCTAGATGTAGACGTTCTGTTGTTTTACTTAGCCTAGATGTAGACGTTCTGTTGTTTTATTTAGCCTAGATGTAGACGTTCTGTTGTTTTACTTAGCCTAGATGTTGAGGTTCTGTTGTTTTACTTAGCCTAGATGTAGACGTTCTGTTGTTTTACTTAGCCTAGATGTAGACGTTCTGTTGTTTTACTTAGCCTAGATGTTGAGGTTCTGTTGTTTTTCTTAGCCTAGATGTTGAGGTTCTGTTGTGTTACTTAGCCTAGATGTAGACGTTCTGTTGTTTTACTTAGCCTAGATGTTGAGGTTCTGTTGTGTTACTTAGCCTAGATGTAGACGTTCTGTTGTTTTACTTAGCCTAGATGTTGAGGTTCTGTTGTTTTTCTTAGCCTAGATGTAGACGTTCTGTTGTTTTACTTAGCCTAGATGTTGAGGTTCTGTTGTGTTACTTAGCCTAGATGTAGACGTTCTGTTGTTTTACTTAGCCTAGATGTAGACGTTCTGTTGTTTTACTTAGCCTAGATGTTGAGGTTCTGTTGTGTTACTTAGCCTAGATGTAGACGTTCTGTTGTTTTACTTAGCCTAGATGTTGAGGTTCTGTTGTTTTTCTTAGCCTAGATGTAGACGTTCTGTTGTTTTACTTAGCCTAGATTTTGAGGTTCTGTTGTGTTACTTAGCCTAGATGTAGACGTTCTGTTGTTTTACTTAGCCTAGATGTTGAGGTTCTGTTGTTTTACTTAGCCTAGATGTAGACGTTCTGTTGTTTTACTTAGCCTAGATGTAGACGTTCTGTTGTTTTACTTAGCCTAGATGTAGACGTTCTGTTGTTTTATTTAGCCTAGATGTAGACGTTCTGTTGTGTTACTTAGCCTAGATGTAGACGTTCTGTTGTTTTACTTAGCCTAGATGTTGAGGTTCTGTTGTGTTACTTAGCCTAGATGTAGACGTTCTGTTGTTTTACTTAGCCTAGATGTTGAGGTTCTGTTGTTTTTCTTAGCCTAGATGTAGACGTTCTGTTGTTTTACTTAGCCTAGATGTAGACGTTCTGTTGTTTTACTTAGCCTAGATGTAGACGTTCTGTTGTTTTATTTAGCCTAGATGTAGACGTTCTGTTGTTTTACTTAGCCTAGATGTTGAGGTTCTGTTGTTTTTCTTAGCCTAGATGTAGACGTTCTGTTGTTTTACTTAGCCTAGATGTTGAGGTTCTGTTGTGTTACTTAGCCTAGATGTAGACGTTCTGTTGTTTTACTTAGCCTAGATGTTGAGGTTCTGTTGTTTTACTTAGCCTAGATGTAGACGTTCTGTTGTTTTACTTAGCCTAGATGTAGACGTTCTGTTGTTTTATTTAGCCTAGATGTTGACGTTCTGTTGTTTTATTTAGCCTAGATGTAGACGTTCTGTTGTTTTATTTAGCCTAGATGTAGACGTTCTGTTGTTTTATTTAGCCTAGATGTAGACGTTCTGTTGTTTTACTTAGCCTAGATGTAGACGTTCTGTTGTTTTATTTAGCCTAGATGTAGACGTTCTGTTGTTTTATTTAGCCTAGATGTAGACGTTCTGTTGTTTTATTTAGCCTAGATGTTGAGGTTCTGTTGTTTTATTTAGCCTAGATGTAGACGTTCTGTTGTTTTACTTAGCCTAGATGTTGACGTTCTGTTGTGTTACTTAGCCTAGATGTAGACGTTCTGTTGTTTTATTTAGCCTAGATGTAGACGTTCTGTTGTTTTACTTAGCCTAGATGTAGACGTTCTGTTGTTTTATTTAGCCTAGATGTTGACGTTCTGTTGTGTTACTTAGCCTAGATGTAGACGTTCTGTTGTTTTACTTAGCCTAGATGTAGACGTTCTGTTGTTTTACTTAGCCTAGATGTAGACGTTCTGTTGTTTTACTTAGCCTAGATGTAGACGTTCTGTTGTTTTACTTAGCCTAGATGTAGACGTTCTGTTGTTTTACTTAGCCTAGATGTAGACGTTCTGTTGTTTTACTTAGCCTAGATGTAGACGTTCTGTTGTTTTACTTAGCCTAGATGTAGACGTTCTGTTGTTTTACTTAGCCTAGATGTAGACGTTCTGTTGTTTTACTTAGCCTAGATGTAGACGTTCTGTTGTTTTACTTAGCCTAGATGTAGACGTTCTGTTGTTTTACTTAGCCTAGATGTAGACGTTCTGTTGTTTTATTTAGCCTAGATGTAGACGTTCTGTTGTTTTACTTAGCCTAGATGTAGACGTTCTGTTGTTTTACTTAGCCTAGATGTAGACGTTCTGTTGTTTTACTTAGCCTAGATGTAGACGTTCTGTTGTTTTACTTAGCCTAGATGTAGACGTTCTGTTGTTTTATTTAGCCTAGATGTAGACGTTCTGTTGTTTTACTTAGCCTAGATGTAGACGTTCTGTTGTTTTATTTAGCCTAGATGTAGACGTTCTGTTGTTTTACTTAGCCTAGATGTTGAGGTTCTGTTGTTTTACTTAGCCTAGATGTAGACGTTCTGTTGTTTTACTTAGCCTAGATGTAGACGTTCTGTTGTTTTACTTAGCCTAGATGTTGAGGTTCTGTTGTTTTTCTTAGCCTAGATGTTGAGGTTCTGTTGTGTTACTTAGCCTAGATGTAGACGTTCTGTTGTTATACTTAGCCTAGATGTTGAGGTTCTGTTGTGTTACTTAGCCTAGATGTAGACGTTCTGTTGTTTTACTTAGCCTAGATGTTGAGGTTCTGTTGTTTTTCTTAGCCTAGATGTAGACGTTCTGTTGTTTTACTTAGCCTAGATGTTGAGGTTCTGTTGTGTTACTTAGCCTAGATGTAGACGTTCTGTTGTTTTACTTAGCCTAGATGTAGACGTTCTGTTGTTTTACTTAGCCTAGATGTTGAGGTTCTGTTGTGTTACTTAGCCTAGATGTAGACGTTCTGTTGTTTTACTTAGCCTAGATGTTGAGGTTCTGTTGTTTTTCTTAGCCTAGATGTAGACGTTCTGTTGTTTTACTTAGCCTAGATTTTGAGGTTCTGTTGTGTTACTTAGCCTAGATGTAGACGTTCTGTTGTTTTACTTAGCCTAGATGTTGAGGTTCTGTTGTTTTACTTAGCCTAGATGTAGACGTTCTGTTGTTTTACTTAGCCTAGATGTAGACGTTCTGTTGTTTTACTTAGCCTAGATGTAGACGTTCTGTTGTTTTATTTAGCCTAGATGTAGACGTTCTGTTGTGTTACTTAGCCTAGATGTAGACGTTCTGTTGTTTTACTTAGCCTAGATGTTGAGGTTCTGTTGTGTTACTTAGCCTAGATGTAGACGTTCTGTTGTTTTACTTAGCCTAGATGTTGAGGTTCTGTTGTTTTTCTTAGCCTAGATGTAGACGTTCTGTTGTTTTACTTAGCCTAGATGTAGACGTTCTGTTGTTTTACTTAGCCTAGATGTAGACGTTCTGTTGTTTTATTTAGCCTAGATGTAGACGTTCTGTTGTTTTACTTAGCCTAGATGTTGAGGTTCTGTTGTTTTTCTTAGCCTAGATGTAGACGTTCTGTTGTTTTACTTAGCCTAGATGTTGAGGTTCTGTTGTGTTACTTAGCCTAGATGTAGACGTTCTGTTGTTTTACTTAGCCTAGATGTTGAGGTTCTGTTGTTTTACTTAGCCTAGATGTAGACGTTCTGTTGTTTTACTTAGCCTAGATGTAGACGTTCTGTTGTTTTACTTAGCCTAGATGTAGACGTTCTGTTGTTTTATTTAGCCTAGATGTTGACGTTCTGTTGTTTTACTTAGCCTAGATGTAGACGTTCTGTTGTTTTATTTAGCCTAGATGTAGACGTTCTGTTGTTTTATTTAGCCTAGATGTAGACGTTCTGTTGTTTTATTTAGCCTAGATGTAGACGTTCTGTTGTTTTACTTAGCCTAGATGTAGACGTTCTGTTGTTTTATTTAGCCTAGATGTAGACGTTCTGTTGTTTTATTTAGCCTAGATGTAGACGTTCTGTTGTTTTATTTAGCCTAGATGTTGAGGTTCTGTTGTTTTATTTAGCCTAGATGTAGACGTTCTGTTGTTTTACTTAGCCTAGATGTTGACGTTCTGTTGTGTTACTTAGCCTAGATGTAGACGTTCTGTTGTTTTATTTAGCCTAGATGTAGACGTTCTGTTGTTTTACTTAGCCTAGATGTAGACGTTCTGTTGTTTTATTTAGCCTAGATGTTGACGTTCTGTTGTGTTACTTAGCCTAGATGTAGACGTTCTGTTGTTTTACTTAGCCTAGATGTTGAGGTTCTGTTGTGTTACTTAGCCTAGATGTAGACGTTCTGTTGTTTTACTTAGCCTAGATGTTGAGGTTCTGTTGTTTTACTTAGCCTAGATGTAGACGTTCTGTTGTTTTACTTAGCCTAGATGTAGACGTTCTGTTGTTTTACTTAGCCTAGATGTAGACGTTCTGTTGTTTTATTTAGCCTAGATGTAGACGTTCTGTTGTGTTACTTAGCCTAGATGTAGACGTTCTGTTGTTTTACTTAGCCTAGATGTTGAGGTTCTGTTGTGTTACTTAGCCTAGATGTAGACGTTCTGTTGTTTTACTTAGCCTAGATGTTGAGGTTCTGTTGTTTTTCTTAGCCTAGATGTAGACGTTCTGTTGTTTTACTTAGCCTAGATGTAGACGTTCTGTTGTTTTACTTAGCCTAGATGTAGACGTTCTGTTGTTTTATTTAGCCTAGATGTAGACGTTCTGTTGTGTTACTTAGCCTAGATGTAGACGTTCTGTTGTTTTACTTAGCCTAGATGTTGAGGTTCTGTTGTGTTACTTAGCCTAGATGTAGACGTTCTGTTGTTTTACTTAGCCTAGATGTTGAGGTTCTGTTGTTTTTCTTAGCCTAGATGTAGACGTTCTGTTGTTTTACTTAGCCTAGATGTTGAGGTTCTGTTGTGTTACTTAGCCTAGATGTAGACGTTCTGTTGTTTTACTTAGCCTAGATGTTGAGGTTCTGTTGTTTTACTTAGCCTAGATGTAGACGTTCTGTTGTTTTACTTAGCCTAGATGTAGACGTTCTGTTGTTTTACTTAGCCTAGATGTAGACGTTCTGTTGTTTTATTTAGCCTAGATGTTGACGTTCTGTTGTGTTACTTAGCCTAGATGTAGACGTTCTGTTGTTTTATTTAGCCTAGATGTAGACGTTCTGTTGTTTTATTTAGCCTAGATGTAGACGTTCTGTTGTTTTATTTAGCCTAGATGTAGACGTTCTGTTGTTTTACTTAGCCTAGATGTAGACGTTCTGTTGTTTTATTTAGCCTAGATGTAGACGTTCTGTTGTTTTATTTAGCCTAGATGTTGAGGTTCTGTTGTTTTATTTAGCCTAGATGTAGACGTTCTGTTGTGTTACTTAGCCTAGATGTAGACGTTCTGTTGTTTTATTTAGCCTAGATGTTGACGTTCTGTTGTGTTACTTAGCCTAGATGTAGACGTTCCTTTGTTTTATTTAGCCTAGATGTAGACGTTCTGTTGTTTTACTTAGCCTAGATGTAGACGTTCTGTTGTTTTATTTAGCCTAGATGTTGACGTTCTGTTGTGTTACTTAGCCTAGATGTAGACGTTCTGTTGTTTTATTTAGCCTAGATGTAGACGTTCTGTTGTTTTATTTAGCCTAGATGTAGACGTTCTGTTGTTTTATTTAGCCTAGATGTAGACGTTCTGTTGTTTTACTTAGCCTAGATGTAGACGTTCTGTTGTTTTATTTAGCCTAGATGTAGACGTTCTGTTGTTTTATTTAGCCTAGATGTAGACGTTCTGTTGTTTTATTTAGCCTAGATGTTGAGGTTCTGTTGTTTTATTTAGCCTAGATGTAGACGTTCTGTTGTTTTACTTAGCCTAGATGTTGACGTTCTGTTGTGTTACTTAGCCTAGATGTTGAGGTTCTGTTGTTTTATTTAGCCTAGATGTAGACGTTCTGTTGTTTTACTTAGCCTAGATGTTGACGTTCTGTTGTGTTACTTAGCCTAGATGTAGACGTTCTGTTGTTTTATTTAGCCTAGATGTTGACGTTCTGTTGTGTTACTTAGCCTAGATGTAGACGTTCTGTTGTTTTATTTAGCCTAGATGTAGACGTTCTGTTGTTTTATTTAGCCTAGATGTAGACGTTCTGTTGTTTTATTTAGCCTAGATGTAGACGTTCTGTTGTTTTACTTAGCCTAGATGTAGACGTTCTGTTGTTTTATTTAGCCTAGATGTAGACGTTCTGTTGTTTTATTTAGCCTAGATGTAGACGTTCTGTTGTTTTATTTAGCCTAGATGTTGAGGTTCTGTTGTTTTATTTAGCCTAGATGTAGACGTTCTGTTGTTTTATTTAGCCTAGATGTAGACGTTCTGTTGTTTTATTTAGCCTAGATGTAGACGTTCTGTTGTTTTACTTAGCCTAGATGTAGAGGTTCTGTTGTTTTATTTAGCCTAGATGTAGACGTTCTGTTGTTTTTCTTAGCCTAGATGTAGACGTTCTGTTGTTTTACTTAGCCTAGATGTTGAGGTTCTGTTGTTTTTCTTAGCCTAGATGTAGACGTTCTGTTGTTTTACTTAGAAGCTGTGTTGTTGTTGTTGTTGTGAGCAATTGTTTTTATTGAGCAACTTCAACAGTACAATCAATGGCAAACAATACCACGTTGGGTAGTTGTTATGTGGTAGTTAGGTTGTAGTTGGGTGGTAGTTGGATAGTTGTTGGGTGGTTGTTGGGTGGTAGTTGCGTAGTTGTTTGGTAGTAGTTGGGTAGTTTTTGGGTGGTAGTTGGGTGGTAGTTGGGTGGTTGTTGGGTGGTAGTTGGGTAGTAGTTGGGTGGTTGTTGGGTAGTAGTTGGGTGGTTGTTGGGTGGTAGTTGGGTGGTTGTTGGGTGGTTGTTGGGTGGTTGTTGGGTAGTAGTTGGGTGGTTGTTGGGTAGTAGTTGGGTGGTTGTTGGGTAGTAGTTGGGTGGTTGTTGGGTAGTAGTTGGGTGGTTGTTGGGTAGTAGTTGGGTAGTAGTTGGGTGGTTGTTGGGTAGTAGTTGGGTGGTTGTTGTGTAGTAGTTGGGTGGTTGTTGGGTAGTAGTTGGGTGGTAGTTGGGTGGTTGTTGTGTGGTTGTTGGGTGGTTGTTGGGTGATAGTTGGGTGGTTGTTGGGTAGTAGTTGGGTGGTTGTTGGGTAGTAGTTGGGTGGTTGTTGGGTAGTAGTTGGGTGGTTGTTGGGTGGTTGTTGGGTGGTTGTTGGGTGGTTGTTGGGTGGTTGTTGGGTGGTTGTTGGGTAGTAGTTGGGTGGTTGTTGGGTGGTTGTTGGGTGGTAGTTGGGTGGTTGTTGGGTAGTTGTTGTGTGGTAGTTGGGTGGTTGTTGGGTAGTAGTTGGGTGGTTGTTGGGTGGTTGTTGGGTGGTAGTTGGGTGGTTGTTGGGTGGTTGTTGGGTGGTTGTTGGGTAGTTGTTGTGTGGTAGTTGGGTGGTTGTTGGGTAGTAGTTGGGTAGTTGTTGGGTGGTTGTTGGGTGGTTGTTGGGTGGTTGTTGGGTGGTAGTTGGGTGGTAGTTGGGTGGTTGTTGGGTAGTTGTTGGGTGGTAGTTGGGTGGTAGTTGTTGTGTGGTAGTTGGGTGGTTGTTGGGTGGTTGTTGGGTGGTTGTTGGGTGGTTGTTGGGTAGTAGTTGGGTGGTTGTTGGGTGGTTGTTGGGTGGTAGTTGGGTGGTTGTTGGGTAGTTGTTGGGTGGTAGTTGTTGTGTGGTAGTTGGGTGATAGTTGTGTAGTTGTTGGGTAGTTGTTGGGTGGTAATTGGGTGGTAGTTGGGTGGGCGATGTGGCAGTGATCAGGACATGTGTCTTAATAGACTGTCTGCTAATCAACCAGTAACAGAGAGCAGCCAAGCACAGCTACAACTCACCTGAGACTGAGTCAGTCTGGAGGCTGCTGGCAACCACACACACACACACACACACACACACACACACACACACACACACACACACACACACTAGAGCTGTGGTCCTTTATAATAAATACTGGCTGTGATTGTGCTGTCCATCTGGGACCAGTCTTATTAGCATGACTTCTACCAGCCAGCCAGCCACACACACGCACACACACACACACACACACACACACACACACACACACACCGTGTTCTGTCCCGTTGCTGTATGAAAAGTCTATTTTCCAGTTGGCAGGCAGCGTCCTGCTCCAGTATATTAGATGTTCAGTCAGTCCCTGTCCATACCACCCACTGGTAGACAGGACTAACACAACAAAGGGACCAAGTGCTACATGTTAACTTCCTCCCCGGCTGCTCACCTTTACCTGGAGCTGATTGTTCAGCCTATCAGAGAGGCCTGGGATGTGTTAATACATGATGTATTGTTCTGTTGAATGGACTACAGCTGGCTGTTCTGCTAGAGCTGCCTTGTAGGTCAAAGGTGGCGTACCGTTCACACAGTCTCTCTCCCGGTCAGTACGTAGTGGGGTGCTGTTCACACAGTCTCTCTCCCGGTCAGTACGTAGTGGGGTACCGTTCACACAGTCTCTCTCCCGGTCAGTACGTAGTGGGGTACCGTTCACACAGTCTCTCTCCCGGTCAGTACGTAGTGGGGTACCGTTCACACAGTCTCTCTCCCGGTCAGTACGTAGTGGGGTGCTGTTCACACAGTCTCTCTCCCGGTCAGTACGTAGTGGGGTACCGTTCACACAGTCTCTCTCCCGGTCAGTACGTAGTGGGGTGCTGTTCACACAGTCTCTCTCCCGGTCAGTACGTAGTGGGGTACCGTTCACACAGTCTCTCTCCCGGTCAGTACGTAGTGGGGTGCTGTTCACACAGTCTCTCTCCCGGTCAGTACGTAGTGGGGTGCTGTTCACACAGTCTCTCTCCCGGTCAGTACGTAGTGGGGTGCTGTTCACACAGTCTCTCTCCCGGTCAGTACGTAGTGGGGAGCCGTTCACACAGTCTCTCTCCCGGTCAGTACGTAGTGGGGTGATGTTCACACAGTCTCTCTCCCGGTCAGTACGTAGTGGGGTGATGTTCACACAGTCTCTCTCCCGGTCAGTACGTAGTGGGGAGCCGTTCACACAGTCTCTCTCCCGGTCAGTACGTAGTGGGGTGATGTTCACACAGTCTCTCTCCCGGTCAGTACGTAGTGGGGTGCTGTTCACACAGTCTCTCTCCCGGTCAGTACGTAGTGGGGTGCTGTTCACACAGTCTCTCTCCCGGTCAGTACGTAGTGGGGAGCCGTTCACACAGTCTCTCTCCCGGTCAGTACGTAGTGGGGTGCTGTTCACACAGTCTCTCTCCCGGTCAGTACGTAGTGGGGAGCCGTTCACACAGTCTCTCTCCCGGTCAGTACGTAGTGGGGTGCTGTTCACACAGTCTCTCTCCCGGTCAGTACGTAGTGGGGTGCTGTTCACGCAGTCTCTCTCCCGGTCAGTACGTAGTGGGGTGCTGTTCACACAGTCTCTCTCCCAGTCAGTACGTAGTGGGGAGCCGTTCACACAGTCTCTCTCCCGGTCAGTACGTAGTGGGGTGCTGTTCAAACAGTCTCTCTCCCGGTCAGTACGTAGTGGGGAGCCGTTCACACAGTCTCTCTCCCGGTCAGTACGTAGTGGGGTGCTGTTCACACAGTCTCTCTCCCGGTCAGTACGTAGTGGGGTGCTGTTCACGCAGTCTCTCTCCCGGTCAGTACGTAGTGGGGTACTGTTCACACAGTCTCTCTCCCGGTCAGTACGTAGTGGGGTGCTGTTCACACAGTCTCTCTCCCGGTCAGTACGTAGTGGGGTACTGTTCACACAGTCTCTCTCCCGGTCAGTACGTAGTGGGGTGATGTTCACACAGTCTCTCTCCCGGTCAGTACGTAGTGGGGTACTGTTCACACAGTCTCTCTCCCGGTCAGTACGTAGTGGGGAGCCGTTCACACAGTCTCTCCCGGTCAGTACGTAGTGGGGTGCTGTTCACACAGTCTCTCTCCCGGTCAGTACGTAGTGGGGTGCTGTTCACTCAGTCTCTCTCCCGGTCAGTACGTAGTGGGGAGCTGTTCACACAGTCTCTCTCCCGGTCAGTACGTAGTGGGGTGCTGTTCACACAGTCTCTCTCCCGGTCAGTACGTAGTGGGGTGCTGTTCACACAGTGTCTCTCCCGGTCAGTACGTAGTGGGGTGCCGTTCACACAGTCTCTCTCCCGGTCAGTACGTAGTGGGGTGCCGTTCACACAGTCTCTCTCCCGGTCAGTACGTAGTGGGGTGTCGTTCACACAGTCTCTCTCCCGGTCAGTACGTAGTGGGGTGCTGTTCACACAGTCTCTCTCCCGGTCAGTACGTAGTGGGGAGCTGTTCACACAGTCTCTCTCCCGGTCAGTACGTAGTGGGGTGCTGTTCACACAGTCTGTCTCCCGGTCAGTACGTAGTGGGGTACCGTTCACACAGTCTCTCTCTCGGTCAGTACGTAGTGGGGTGTCGTTCACACAGTCTCTCTCCCGGTCAGTACGTAGTGGGGTGCTGTTCACACAGTCTCTCTCCCGGTCAGTACGTAGTGGGGTGCTTTTCACACAGTCTCTCTCCCGGTCAGAACATAGTGGGGTGCTGTTCACACAGTCTCTCTCCCGGTCAGTACGTAGTGGGGAGCCGTTCACACAGTCTCTCTCCCGGTCAGTACGTAGTGGGGTGCTGTTCAAACAGTCTCTCTCCCGGTCAGTACGTAGTGGGGAGCCGTTCACACAGTCTCTCTCCCGGTCAGTACGTAGTGGGGTGCTGTTCACACAGTCTCTCTCCCGGTCAGTACGTAGTGGGGTGCTGTTCACGCAGTCTCTCTCCCGGTCAGTACGTAGTGGGGTACTGTTCACACAGTCTCTCTCCCGGTCAGTACGTAGTGGGGTGCTGTTCACACAGTCTCTCTCCCGGTCAGTACGTAGTGGGGTACTGTTCACACAGTCTCTCTCCCGGTCAGTACGTAGTGGGGTGATGTTCACACAGTCTCTCTCCCGGTCAGTACGTAGTGGGGTACTGTTCACACAGTCTCTCTCCCGGTCAGTACGTAGTGGGGAGCCGTTCACACAGTCTCTCCCGGTCAGTACGTAGTGGGGTGCTGTTCACACAGTCTCTCTCCCGGTCAGTACGTAGTGGGGTGCTGTTCACTCAGTCTCTCTCCCGGTCAGTACGTAGTGGGGAGCTGTTCACACAGTCTCTCTCCCGGTCAGTACGTAGTGGGGTACCGTTCACACAGTCTCTCTCTCGGTCAGTACGTAGTGGGGTGTCGTTCACACAGTCTCTCTCCCGGTCAGTACGTAGTGGGGTGCTGTTCACACAGTCTCTCTCCCGGTCAGTACGTAGTGGGGTGCTTTTCACACAGTCTCTCTCCCGGTCAGAACATAGTGGGGTGCTGTTCACACAGTCTGTCTCCCGGTCAGTACGTAGTGGGGTACCGTTCACACAGTCTCTCTCTCGGTCAGTACGTAGTGGGGTGCTGTTCACACAGTCTCTCTCCCGGTCAGTACGTAGTGGGGTGCTTTTCACACAGTCTCTCTCCCGGTCAGAACATAGTGGGGTGCTGTTCACACAGTCTGTCTCCCGGTCAGTACGTAGTGGGGTACCGTTCACACAGTCTCTCTCTCGGTCAGTACGTAGTGGGGTTGCTGGAAGGGTTTTAGCATGGTCTCCTGGCCCTCCAGCTGTCCCAGTGTGCCGTGCTGCGGATGCCGTGGCAACACCATGGTGATGGGCACAGCACCCTGGGTGGCGTTGTAGTTCATGTCCAAGAGACACATCTTTCCCCTGGTAGATGATGTGTCTGTTGAATAGGAACATAATGGAGCTCCCCTCCAGTCCCCTCTGGGGTGAGGATGGACAACCAAGAGACACATCTTTCCCCTGGTAGATGATGTGTCTGTTGAATAGGAACATAATGGAGCTCCCCTCCAGTCCTCTCTGGGGTGAGGATGGACAACCAAGACCTAACAGGCCGTTTCTCTTTGTGAAATGGAAAATATTAGTTAGAAGAGAGAGAGAGTTTAGTGATGTGTTCATTTGTTAGGTAATTAATGCTAGAGTTGTTTTTTATTTTTTTTAATTTGAAGCATACCTGAATGAGATGATGATGATATCTCTAGCAGAAATACAGCTTCTTGGAATCATTATAAA
>NC_092089.1:16088311-16093311 GCF_045679555.1 Salvelinus alpinus | reverse complement strand
TAGACAAGGGCCTAATAAATGTATTTCAATTGACTGATTGGGGTGGCAGGTAGCCTAGTGGTTAGAGTGTAGGGGCGGCAGGTAGCCTAGTGGTTAGAGTGTAGGGACGGCAGGTAGCCTAGTGGTTAGAGTGTAGGGGCAGCAGGTAGCCTAGTGGTTAGAGTGTAGGGGCGGCAGGTAGCCTAGTGGTTAGAGTGTAGGGACGGCAGGTAGCCTAGTGGTTAGAGTGTTGGGCCAGTAACCGAAAGGTTGCTATATCGAATCCCCGAGCTGACAAGGTAAAAATCTGTCGTTCTTCCCCTGAACAAGGCAGTTAACCCACTGTTCCTAGGCCGTCATTGTTAATAAGAATTTGTTCTTAACTGACTTGCCAAGTTAAATAATAAAAAATATACATCAATTCCTTATATGAACTGTAACTCCATAAAACCATTGAAATTGTTGCATGTTGCATTTTGTATTTTTGATCAGTCAGTATATAAGACGAATTGTAGTTCGTAACATATCATACGAAATGGGTGATGGATTCCCGCAAATGAATACATACCGTACGAAACGTAACATACCGTACTAAATGGAGTGCCTCGAGTTTTACGTGCAGAAAAGTAGGAAATGCTCTGACATCAGGTTGGGGAAACACGTGAACGAACGACAGCAAGTCTTCTAAGAAGAGAAGTCATGGAAAGATTTAAACAGAGTAGGAGAGTAGAGGTGTTATCACATTATGGACAGTGTGTGTGGGTATAGAAGCTCCTGTGTGTGTGTGTGTGTGTGTGTGTGTGTGTGTGTGTGTGTGTGTGTGTGTGTGTGTGTGTGTGTGTGTGTGTGTGTGTGTGTGTGTGTGTGTGTGTGTGTGTGTGTGTGTGTGTATAGAAGCTCCAGTGTGTGTGTGTATAGAAGCTCTAGTGTGTGTGTGTGTGTGTGTATAGAAGCTCTAGTGTGTGTGGGGGTATAGAAGCTCCAGTGTGTGTGTGTATAGAAGCTCCAGTGTGTGTGGGTATAGAAGCTCCAGTGTGTGTGTGTGTATAGAAGCTCTAGTGTGTGTGTGTGTGTGGGTATAGAAGCTCCAGTGTGTGTGTATAGAAGCTCTAGGGTGTGTGTGTGTATAGAAGCTCCAGTGTGTGTGTGTGTGTATAGAAGTTCCAGTGTGTGTGTGTGTGTGTGTATAGAAGCTCCAGTGTGTGTGTGTGTGTGTATAGAAGCTCCAGTGTGTGTGTGTGTGTGTAGAAGCTCCAGTGTGTGTGTGTGGGTATAGAAGCTCCAGTGTGTGTGTGTGTGTGTGTGTGTGTGTGTATAGAAGCTCCAGTGTGTGTGTGGGGGTATAGAAGCTCCAGTGTGTGTGTATAGAAGCTCCAGTGTGTGTGTGTGTGTGTGTATAGAAGCTCCAGTGTGTGTGTGTGTGTGTATAGAAGCTCCAGTGTGTGTGTGTGTATAGAAGCTCCAGTGTGTGTGTGTGTGTGTGTGTGTGTGTGTATCGAAGCTCCAGTGTGTGTGTGTGTGTGTGTGTGTGTGTGTGTGTGTGGGGGTATAGAAGCTCCAGTGTGTGTGTGTGTGTGTGTATAGAAGCTCCAGTGTGTGTGTGTGTGTGTGTGTGTGTGTGTGTGTGTGTGTGTGTGTGTGTGTGTGTGTGTGTGTGTGTGTGTGTGTGTGTGTGTGTGTGTGTGTGTGTGTGTGTGTGTGTATATATATATATATAGAAGCTCCAGTGTTCAGGGAGGGCTGACTCCTCATTCCCAGTAGCAGTAATAAACAGACATGTCAACAGCAGTTACTAATAAGTTGCTCTGTCAGCTATGCTAATGTCCTGTCCTGTGAATGCAGTAATTACACTGGCCTGCTGCACACTGAGAGGAATAACTACAACCATTCTGGGAAGAGAAGCCCCTCCCCCATCCACCTCCTCCCCCATCCTCCTCCTCCGTCCACCTCCCTCCCTGTCCTACTCCCCCCGTTCTCCTCCCCCCGTCGAGTTAAAATGTTAATGCCGAACGCCCCCCCATGTCCCCCCCCCCCCCCGTCCACCTCCCCCCCTGTCCTCCTCCCCCCCTGTCCACCTCCCCCCCTGTCCTACTCCCCCCGTTCTCCTCCCCCTGTCGAGTTAAAATGTTAATGCCGAACGCCCCCCCGTCCCCATGTGCCTGATAAGCCACTTCTGGGCTCTCGCATTATTGGCCCCCTGAAACTAGAATCTAGCTACTGTCGTGTGTGTGTGTGTGTGTGCGTGCGTGCCGCGGGGTGTCGTGATGTCGTGGGGTGCTCTCTCCTCTCAGTATAATATTCTATACGGAAAGACTATTTATTATCAGAGTCATCAATCACAATGAAAAGTCTTTTGAGGATCAGAGTCATCAATCACAATGAAAAGTATATTGATTATTATTATTATTATTATTGATTATTAGTTTACAATTGGCTCATTCATCCCCCTCCTCTCCCCTGTAACTATTCCCCAGGTCGTTGCTGCAAATGAGAACGTGTTCTCAGTCAACTTACCTGGTAAAATAACGGTAAAATAAAAAAATAAAAAAATCAGAGTCATCAATCGCAATGAAAAGACTATTGAGGATCAGAGTCATCAATCGCAATGAAAAGACTATTGAGGATCAGAGTCATCAATCGCAATGAAAAGACTATTGATTATCAGAGTCATCAATCGCAATGAAAAGACTATTGATTATCAGAGTCATCAATCGCAATGAAAAGTCTATTGAGGATCAGAGTCATCAATCACAATGAAAAGTCTATTGATTATCAGAGTCATCAATCACAATGAAAAGACTATTGATTATCAGAGTCATCAATCGCAATGAAAAGACTATTGAGGATCAGAGTCATCAATCACAATGAAAAGTCTTTTGAGGATCAGAGTCATCAATCACAATGAAAAGTATATTGATTATCAGAGTCATCAATCACAATGAAAAGACTATTGATTATCAGAGTCATCAATCACAATGAAAATACTATTGAGGATCAGAGTCATCAATCACAATGAAAATACTATTGAGGATCAGAGTCATCAATCACAATGAAAAGACTATTGTGGATCAGAGTAATCAATCACAATGAAAAGACTATTGATTATCAGAGTCATCAATCACAATGAAAATACTATTGATTATCAGAGTCATCAATCACAATGAAAAGTCTATGTTTTGTGTTCAGGACCAATGGATCTGGTCGCTGTGGCTTGCTGCTGCCACCCCTGCCAGATGCGCGCGTGCACACACACACGCACGCACGCACGCACGCACGCACGCACGCACGCACGCACGCACGCGTATTGCACGCACGCACGCACGCACGCACGCACGCACGCACGCACGCACGCACGCACGCACGCACGCACGCACGCACGCACACACGCACGCACGCACGCACGCACGCACGCACACACACACACACACACACACACACACACACACACACACACACACACACACACACACACACACACACACACACACACACACACACACACACACACACACACACACACACACACACACACACACACACACACACACACACACACACACACACACACACACACACACAGAGGTCCATGACATTCATCCGTGTTGGCAGGCTAGCCAGCCAGCCATGCTTGGGGTCCTGTCTCCTGTTATGTCTTGTTCTTCTTCTGTGGTTTCATGTTTATCCTCTGATAATCTGCTGCTCCCATTTCCTTTGTGCCTCAACCTGAGAACCGCGTCACAAACAACACTCTATTCCCCACTAACCAACGTGCCCTGGTGAAAAGTAGTGCCCTGTATAGGGAATATATTTGGGACGCAGGCTGAGTGTGAGGTGAGCAGAACTGAGAGACTGAGAGAATCCCCTGGGTGGTGGGTGACATGGATGGAAACAGTCACTTTAGCTTTGGTAGGGTGGCTTGCTCTGTCACGCTGTGTGTGTACCCACGCTCCTCAGCCACACTGTCATCTGGTGTCAGTTATTCCCAGCTGGCTCCGGTCCTCTCTGTTGAGCTCCCATCACGCATCACTTCGCCCCGCGCCGAGCAGTGTGTGTGTGTGTGTGTGTGTGTGTGTGTGTGTGTGTGCACTGCGCTGCACTCTGCCTCCGAGTCAAGCTGAGCGAGGTGTTCCCTAGTGAGCCGAGTGTGGCCTCTCTTCACACACACACACACACACACACACACACACACACACACACACACACACACACACACACACACACACACTCACACAGACACACGTCTGTCTGTTCCACTCTCCTAGTCAGTCCTCCTACTGCTGTAGAGACATGTTGCTGTACTGTAGTGAGAGACACAGAGACAGAGACATGCTGCTGTACTGTAGTGAGAGACACAGGGACAGAGACATGCTGCTGTACTGTAGTGAGAGACACAGAGACATGCTGCTGTACTGTAGTGAGAGACACAGAGACATGCTGCTGTACTGTAGTGAGAGACACAGGGACAGGGACATGCTGCTGTACTGTAGTGAGAGACACAGAGACATGCTGCTGTACTGTAGTGAGAGACACAGGGACAGAGACATGCTGCTGTCCTGTAAGTGTCATTGTATGTAGTATATTTTATTGTTTTCTCCAACCCTGCGTCCCAGATGACACCCTATGTCCTGTATAGTGCACTAGTTTTGACCGGAGCCCTATGGGTCCTGCTACTGTGAAGGGACGTCGTTAGGGACTTAGACTGGGAGTGTGGAGAGCAGTAGATGTATAAGGGATAACTCCTCTTGATTAACTGTGTGTGTGTGTGTGTGTGTGTGTGTGTGTGTGTGTGTGTGTGTGTGTGTGTGTGTGTGTGTGTGTGTGTGTGTGTGTGTGTGTGTGTGTGTGTGTGCGTTTGGTCACCTGCTGATTCTGCAGTGTACCGCTGCATCCTAGAGACTGTCAGTCAAACAGACTCATACAGCGTTTGATTGGAGCTCCAAAACACACACATACACACACACACACACACACACACACACACACACACACACACACACACACACACACACACACACACTCCA
>NC_092089.1:16080811-16083311 GCF_045679555.1 Salvelinus alpinus | reverse complement strand
TCTGTTGTACTGGTCCCCTCTCAGTGTTCATGTTAGTTATAGTGTGGAGATGTGAGAGATGCTAACATGTCTGTTGTACTGGTCCCCTCAGTGTTCATGTTAGTTATAGTGTGGAGATGTGAGAGATGCTAACATGTCTGTTGTACTGGTCCCCTCTCAGTGTTCATGTTAGTTATAGTGTGGAGATGTGAGAGATGCTAACATGTCTGTTGTACTGGTCCTCTCAGTGTTCATGTTAGTTATAGTGTGGAGATGTGAGAGATGCTAACATGTCTGTTGTACTGGTCCCCTCAGTGTTCATGTTAGTTATAGTGTGGAGATGTGAGAGATGCTAACATGTCTGTTGTACTGGTCCCCTCAGTGTTCATGTTAGTTATAGTGTGGAGATGTGAGAGATGCTAACATGTCTGTTGTACTGGTCCCCTCTCAGTGTTCATGTTAGTTATAGTGTGGAGATGTGAGAGATGCTAACATGTCTGTTGTACTGGTCCTCTCAGTGTTCATGTTAGTTATAGTGTGGAGATGTGAGAGATGCTAACATGTCTGTTGTACTGGTCCCCTCAGTGTTCATGTTAGTTATAGTGTGGAGATGTGAGAGATGCTAACATGTCTGTTGTACTGGTCCCCTCAGTGTTCATGTTAGTTTTAGTTTGGAGATGTGAGAGATGCTAACATGTCTGTTGTACTGGTCCCCTCAGTGTTCATGTTAGTTATAGTGTGGAGATGTGAGAGATGCTAACATGTCTGTTGTACTGGTCCCCTCAGTGTTCATGTTAGTTATAGTGTGGAGATGTGAGAGATGCTAACATGTCTGTTGTACTGGTCCCCTCTCAGTGTTCATGTTAGTTATAGTGTGGAGATGTGAGAGATGCTAACATGTCTGTTGTACTGGTCCCCTCTCAGTGTTCATGTTAGTTATAGTGTGGAGATGTGAGAGATGCTAACATGTCTGTTGTACTGGTCCCCTCAGTGTTCATGTTAGTTATAGTGTGGAGATGTGAGAGATGCTAACATGTCTGTTGTACTGGTCCCCTCTCAGTGTTCATGTTAGTTATAGTGTGGAGATGTGAGAGATGCTAACATGTCTGTTGTACTGGTCCCCTCAGTGTTCATGTTAGTTATAGTGTGGAGATGTGAGAGATGCTAACATGTCTGTTGTACTGGTCCCTCTCAGTGTTCATGTTAGTTATAGTGTGGAGATGTGAGAGATGCTAACATGTCTGTTGTACTGGTCCCCTCAGTGTTCATGTTAGTTATAGTGTGGAGATGTGAGAGATGCTAACATGTCTGTTGTACTGGTCCCCTCAGTGTTCATGTTAGTTATAGTGTGGAGATGTGAGAGATGCTAACATGTCTGTTGTACTGGTCCCCTCAGTGTTCATGTTAGTTATAGTGTGGAGATGTGAGAGATGCTAACATGTCTGTTGTACTGGTCCTCTCAGTGTTCATGTTAGTTATAGTGTGGAGATGTGAGAGATGCTAACATGTCTGTTGTACTGGTCCCCTCAGTGTTCATGTTAGTTATAGTGTTTAGATGTGAGAGATGCTAACATGTCTGTTGTACTGGTCCTCTCAGTCAGACATGGTCTCAGGGTCACCGTAGTCAGACATGGTCTCAGGGTCACCGTAGTCAGACATGGTATCAGGGTCACCGTAGTCAGACACGGTCTCAGGGTCACCGTAGTCAGACATGGTATCAGGGTCACCGTAGTCAGACATAGTCTCAGGGTCACCGTAGTCAGACATAGTCTCAGGGTCACCGTAGTCAGACATGGTCTCAGGGTCACCGTAGTCAGGGTCAAAGGTAGTCACTGTAGTCAGACATGGTCTCAGGGTCACCGTAGTCAGACATGGCCTCAGGATCACCGTAGTCAGACATGGTCTCAGGGTCACCGTAGTCAGGTATAGTCAGGGTCAACGTAGTCAGGGTCACCGTAGTCAGGGTCAAAGGTTATGAGCATCCCTAACTTCAGGACACACTGGGAAATATGGCACTGATTATGTGCCTTGTACTGTATGTGTAGGAAGAGGTTAGATATGGTGTGTACTGTACTATATATTGTACTATAATATTACTATAATATAGTAGTACTGTATGTGTAGGAAGAGGTTAGATATGGTGTGTACTGTACTATATTTTGTACTATAATATTGCTATAATATAGTAATACTGTATGTGTAGGAAGAGGTTAGAATGGTGTGTACTGTACTATATAGTGTTTTATAATATAGTAGTACTGTATGTGTAGGAAGAGGTTAGTATAGTGTGTACTGTACTATATATTGTATTATAATATAGTAGTACTGTATGTGTAGGAAGAGGTTAGTATAGTGTGTACTGTGCTATATATTGTATTATAATATAGTAGTATGTATGTGTAGGAAGAGGTTAGTATAGTGTGTACTGTACTATATATTGTATTATAATATAGTAGTATGTATGTGTAGGAAGAGGTTAGTATAGTGTGTACTGTACTATATATTGTATTATAATATAGTA
>NC_092089.1:16065811-16075811 GCF_045679555.1 Salvelinus alpinus | reverse complement strand
GCCTTAAGGGTTACCAAGGGAGACCGGCATGGTTTTAGAGACTTCCCCAAGGGTTACCAAGGAGACCGACATGGTTTTAGAGACTTCCCCAAGGGTTACCAAGGAGACCGGCATGGTTTTAGAGACTTCCCCAAGGGTTACCAAGGAGACCGGCATGGTTTTAGAGACTTCCCCAAGGGTTACCAAGGAGACCGACATGGTTTTAGAGACTGCCTTAAGGGTTACCAAGGGAGACCGGCATGGTTTTAGAGACTTCCCCAAGGGTTACCAAGGAGACCGACATGGTTTTAGAGACTTCCCCAAGGGTTACCAAGGAGACCGGCATGGTTTTAGAGACTTCCCCAAGGGTTACCAAGGAGACCGACATGGTTTTAGAGACTTCCCCAAGGGTTACCAAGGAGACCGGCATGGTTTTAGAGACTTCCCCAAGGGTTACCAAGGAGACCGGCATGGTTTTAGAGACTTCCCCAATGGTTACCAAGGAGACCGACATGGTTTTAGAGACTTCCCCAAGGGTTACCAAGGAGACCGGCATGGTTTTAGAGACTTCCCCAAGGGTTACCAAGGAGACCGACATGGTTTTAGAGACTTCCCCAAGGGTTACCAAGGAGACCGGCATGGTTTTAGAGACTTCCCCAAGGGTTACCAAGGAGACCGGCATGGTTTTAGAGACTTCCCCAAGGGTTACCAAGGAGACCGGCATGGTTTTAGAGACTTCCCCAAGGGTTACCAAGGAGACCGGCATGGTTTTAGAGACTTCCCCAAGGGTTACCAAGGAGACCGGCATGGTTTTAGAGACTTCCCCAAGGGTTACCAAGGAGACCGGCATGGTTTTAGAGACTTCCCCAAGGGTTACCAAGGGAGACCGGCATGGTTTTAGAGACTGCCCCAAGGGTTACCAAGGAGACCGGCATGGTTTTAGAGACTGCCCCAAGGGTTACCAAGGGAGACCGGCATGGTTTTAGAGACTGCCCCAAGGGTTACCAAGGGAGACTGGCATGGTTTTAGAGACTGCCCCAAGGGTTACCAAGGGAGACCGGCATGGTTTTAGAGACTGCCCCAAGGGTTACCAAGGGAGACTGGCATGGTTTTAGAGACTGCCCCAAGGGTTACCAAGGGAGACCGGCATGGTTTTAGAGACTGCCCCAAGGGTTACCAAGGGAGACCGGCATGGTTTTAGAGACTGCCCCAAGGGTTACCAAGGAGACCGACATGGTTTTAGAGACTTCCCCAAGGGTTACCAAGGAGACCGGCATGGTTTTAGAGACTGCCTTAAGGGTTACCAAGGGAGACCGGCATGGTTTTAGAGACTGCCTTAAGGGTTACCAAGGGAGACCGGCATGGTTTTAGAGACTTCCCCAAGGGTTACCAAGGAGACCGACATGGTTTTAGAGACTTCCCCAAGGGTTACCAAGGAGACCGGCATGGTTTTAGAGACTTCCCCAAGGGTTACCAAGGAGACCGGCATGGTTTTAGAGACTTCCCCAAGGGTTACCAAGGAGACCGACATGGTTTTAGAGACTTCCCCAAGGGTTACCAAGGAGACCGGCATGGTTTTAGAGACTTCCCCAAGGGTTACCAAGGAGACCGGCATGGTTTTAGAGACTTCCCCAAGGGTTACCAAGGAGACCGACATGGTTTTAGAGACTTCCCCAAGGGTTACCAAGGAGACCGGCATGGTTTTAGAGACTTCCCCAAGGGTTACCAAGGAGACCGACATGGTTTTAGAGACTTCCCCAAGGGTTACCAAGGAGACCGGCATGGTTTTAGAGACTTCCCCAAGGGTTACCAAGGAGACCGGCATGGTTTTAGAGACTTCCCCAAGGGTTACCAAGGAGACCGACATGGTTTTAGAGACTTCCCCAAGGGTTACCAAGGAGACCTGCATGGTTTTAGAGACTTCCCCAAGGGTTACCAAGGAGACCGGCATGGTTTTAGAGACTTCCCCAAGGGTTACCAAGGAGACCGACATGGTTTTAGAGACTTCCCCAAGGGTTACCAAGGAGACCGGCATGGTTTTAGAGACTGCCCCAAGGGTTACCAAGGAGACCGACATGGTTTTAGAGACTGCCCCAAGGGTTACCAAGGGAGACCGGCATGGTTTTAGAGACTGCCCCAAGGGTTACCAAGGGAGACCGGCATGGTTTTAGAGACTGCCCCAAGGGTTACCAAGGGAGACCGGCATGGTTTTAGAGACTTCCCCAAGGGTTACCAAGGAGACCGACATGGTTTTAGAGACTGCCCCAAGGGTTACCAAGGGAGACCGGCATGGTTTTAGAGACTGCCCCAAGGGTTACCAAGGGAGACCGGCATGGTTTTAGAGACTTCCCCAAGGGTTACCAAGGGAGACCGGCATGGTTTTAGAGACTGCCCTCAAGGGTTACCAAGGGACACTGGCATGGTTTTAGAGACTGCCCCAAGGGTTACCAAGGGACACTGGCATGGTTTTAGAGACTGCCCCAAGGGTTACCAAGGGAGACCGGCATGGTTTTAGAGACTGCCCCAAGGGTTACCAAGGGAGACCGGCATGGTTTTAGAGACTGCCCTCAAGGGTTACCAAGGGAGACCGGCATGGTTTTAGAGACTTCCCCAAGGGTTACCAAGGAGACCGACATGGTTTTAGAGACTGCCCCAAGGGTTACCAAGGGAGACCGGCATGGTTTTAGAGACTTCCCCAAGGGTTACCAAGGGAGACCGGCATGGTTTTAGAGACTGCCCTCAAGGGTTACCAAGGGACACTGGCATGGTTTTAGAGACTGCCCCAAGGGTTACCAAGGGACACTGGCATGGTTTTAGAGACTGCCCCAAGGGTTACCAAGGGAGACCGGCATGGTTTTAGAGACTGCCCCAAGGGTTACCAAGGGAGACCGGCATGGTTTTAGAGACTGCCCTCAAGGGTTACCAAGGGAGACCGGCATGGTTTTAGAGACTGCCCCAAGGGAGACCGGCATGGTTTTAGAGACTGTTTTAGGGCTTATAGAAGTTGTGTTCATAGAGGGCCTTCACCATGTATTCAGACCCCTTGATTTAGTCCACATGTTGTTGTGTTACAGCCTGGATGTCACCTATCTACACACAATACCCCATCATGGAAAAAGTAAAAAAACAAACATGTTTTTAGAAATGTTAGTCAATGTATTGAAAATGAAATACAGAACTACCTAATTTACATAAGTATTTCCACCCTGGAGTCAATACATGTTAGAATCACATTTGACAGTGATTACAGCTGTGAGTCTTTCTGGGTAAAGTCTCTAAGAGAGATTACAGCTGTGAGTCTTTCTGGGTAAAGTCTCTAAGAGTGAATACAGCTGTGAGTCTTTCTGGGTAAAGTCTCTAAAAGAGATTACAGCTGTGAGTCTTTCTGGGTAAAGTCTCTAAGAGTGATTACAGCTGTGAGTCTTTCTGGGTAAAGTCTCTAAGAGTGATTACAGCTGTGAGTCTTTCTGGGTAAAGTCTCTAAGAGCTTTGCACACCTGGATTGTACAATATTTATTATTTTCAAAATTCTTCAAGCTCAAATTGGTTGTTGATCATTGCTAGGTGACTGTTTTTAAGTCTTGCCATAGATTTTAAAGTTGATTTAAGTCAAAACTGTAACTTGGCCACTCAGGGACATTCACTGTCTTCTTGGTAAGCAACTCCAGTGTAGATTTGACCTTGTTTTTTAGGTTGTTGTCCTTCTGAAAGGTGAATTCATCTCCCAGTGGCTGGTGCTTAGGCTCCAGTCTGTTTATTTTTTATTTTTTTTATTCTGTACAGACTTCCTTCTTTTCGCTCTGTCATTTAGGTTAGTATTGTGGAGTAACTACAATGTTGTTGATCCATCCTCAGTTTTCTCCCATCACAGCCATTAAACTCTGTAACTGTTTTAAAGTCACCATTGTCGTCATGGTGAAATCCCTGAGTGGTTTCCTTCCTCTCCGGCAACTGAGTTAGGAAGGACGCCTGTATCTTTGTAGTGACTGGATGTGTTGATAGACCATCCAAAGTGTAATTAATTACTTCACCATGCTCAAAGGGATATTCAATGTCTTTTTTTTTTTTACCCATCTACCAATAGGTTCCCTTCTTTGGAAAACCGTCCTGGTCTTTGTGGTTGAATCTGTGTGTTAATTCACTGCTCGACTGAGGGAAAATGTATGTCATAAAAAAAATGATGTTTTAAACACTATTATTGCACACAGAGTGAGTCCATGCAATTTACAGTGAGGGAAAAAAGTATTTGATCCCCTGCTGATTTTGTACGTTTGCCCACTGACAAAGAAATTATCAGTCTGTAATTTTAATGGTAGGTTTATTTGAACAGTGAGAGACAGAATATCAACAAAAAAATCCAGAAAAACGCATGTCAAAAATTTTATAAATTGATTTGCATTTTAATGAGGGAAATAAGTATTTGACCCCTCTGCAAAACATGACTTAGTACTTGGTGGCAAAACCCTTGTTGGCAATCACAGAGGTCAGATGTTTCTTGTAGTTGGCCACCAGGTTTGCACACATCTCAGGAGAGATTTTGTCCCACTCCTCTTTGCAGATCTTCTTCAAGTCATTAAGGTTTCGAGACTGACGTTTGGCAACTCGAACCTTCAGCTCCCTCCACAGATTTTCTATGGGATTAAGGTCTGGAGACTGGCTAGGCCACTCCAGGACCTTAATGTGCTTTTTCTTGAGCCACTCCTTTGTTGCCTTGGCCGTGTGTTTTGGGTCATTGTCATGCTGGAATACCCATCCACGACCCATTTTCAATACCCTGGCTGAGGGAAGGAGGTTTTCACCCAAGATTTGACGGTACATGGCCCCGTCCATCGTCCCTTTGATGCGGTGAAGTTGTCCTGTCCCTTTAGCAGAAAAACACCCCCAAAGCATAATGTTTCCACCGCCATGTTTGACGGTGGGGATGGTTTCTTGGGGTCATAGGCAGCATTCCTCCTCCTCCAAACACGGCAAGTTGAGTTGATGCCAAAGAACTCCATTTTGGTCTCATCTGACCACAACATGTTCACCCAGTTGTCCTCTGAATCATTCAGATGTTCATTGGCAAACTTCAGACGGGCATGTATATGTGCTTTCTTGAGCAGGGGGACCTTGCGGGCGCTGCAGGATTTCAGTCCTTCACGGCGTAGTGTGTTACCAATTGTTTTCTTGGTGACTATGGTCCCAGCTGCCTTGAGATCATTGACAAGATCCTCCTGTGTAGTTCTGGGCTGATTCCTCACCATTCTCATGATCATTGCAACTCCACGAGGTGAGATCTTGCATGGAGCCCTAGGCCAAGGGAGTTTGACAGTTCTTTTGTGTTTCTTCCATTGGCGAATAATCGCACCAACTGTTGTCACCTTCTCACCAAGCTGCTTGGCAATGGTCTTGTAGCCCATTCCAGCCTTGTGTTGATCTACAATCTTGTCCCTGACATCCTTGGAGAGCTCTTTGGTCTTGGCCATGGTGGAGAGTTTGGAATCTGATTGATTGATTGCTTCTGTGGACAGGTGTCTTTTATACAGGTAAGAAACTGAGATTAGGAGCACTCCCTTTAAGAGTGTGCTTCTAATCTCAGCTCGTTACCTGTATGAAAGACACCTGGGAGCCAGAAATCTTTCTGATTGAGAGGGGGTCAAATACTTATTTCCCTCATTAAAATGCAAATCAATTTATAACGTTTTTGACATGCGTTTTTCTGGATTTTTTTGTTGTTATTCTGTCTCTCACTGTTCAAATAAACCTACCATTAAAATTATAGACTGATCATTTCTTTGTCAGTGGGCAAACGTACAAAATCAGCAGGGGATCAAATACTTTTTTCCCTCACTGTATGTGAATTGTTAATCCCATTTTTACTCGTGAACTTAGTTAAGCGCCTTGCCATAACAAATGGATTGAAAACTTATTGACTAGAGACAGCGTTTTCTTTTTTATTTGTAAAATGTATACAAACTTAATTCCACTTTGACATGATTGGGGCGTTGTGTGTAGGCCAGTGACGACAACAATCTACATTTTAATCCAGTTTCAATTCGGGCTGTAACACAACTTAATGTGGAATAAGTCAAGGGGTGTGAATACTTTCTGTTGTGAACGTGTCTACAATCTGGGTTTAATCAGACATCTGTTTCTTCTCTCTCTCCCCTCTAACTCAGGGTGTGAGATTTAGTCTCTGCATACATTAACACTGTGGGATGAAAATGAAACTGAGCAGGAGGGTAGACACACATACATACATACACACACACACACACACACACACACACACACACACACACACACACACACACACACACACACACACACACACACACACACACACACACACACACACACACACTAATACACACACACACACACACACTAACACACACATACACATTCACACACACACACACACACACACACACACACACGTACATAGACACACACACACACACACACACACACACACACACACACACACACACACACACACACACACACACACACACACACACACACATACACACACACTAACACACAAACACTAACACACAAACACTAACACACACACACACATATACACACACACATATACACACACACACACACACACGAGGAGGAGGCTGGTATAGTAGTATAAACCAAACCAATTAGAAAGAGGTAGTAACTCTCTCGGGGACTGTCTGAACGGCTGTTACCGAGAGTAAAGGTTAGCCCGGCGACCAGCCCTCCAATCAGATCACTCATTTGGAGAAATGCACGTGTTGGAGAGAAAAAAAACTTCTACAGGCAGCCGGAGATGTGTGATATGAATAAAGAGATTCAACAGATGCTGGGTGTGTGGATTTGTTTTCTGGCAGTAACAGTGAATGTGTGTACGTTGGAGGATGGTTGATGTGGAGACCTCATAGTGTTTTCTCTGTTATGAATGGGATATGTTGTAGTAAATATACAGGAGATTTTACACTCTGTGTTTTCTTCTTTCTTCTATGCAGACAATCTGACAGAGAAAATCTACCAAAACAGGTTGTTTGGGACTGGAAGGGACTATAAAACATACCATAACATTTGTTTACCGTGAAAGATTTGACCTGACATTTTGACATGCTAATACCATTTAATGTCTATTTAAACTTTAAAAGAGATTAAAATCCCATTGAAGCAACATCACTTCTGAAACATGATGTTTTAAAGCTCATTTGTTTACTAAGTCTTCCAATGACAAGAACAACATAAACCAATGGTTCCCCAACTAGATTCAGGAAACGGGCCCGAATAACATTACAAATCATTTGTACACTGCAAATTGGCCCGGGCCGTAAGCCCAAACAGTATTTGACAAAAAAACATAATTTCAAACCTTAATTACATTGGGATTCGATCACATACGCCTCTCTGTTTCTGCGTGGGAATATTTGGGAGCAGATCACCTAAATTAAAATCCCATCGAGATGATTTCATGGTGGTTTTACAGTCTTAAATGTCCGACAACGCTCAGAAAAACTTGAGCGGACAAATACAATCACCCGCTGGCCGCCTATTGGGGAAGCCCCTAGCCTAAACAGTTTCCTAAAATATACTACAATTACAATGAGACAGTCTTTAAGGTACAGTGTATATTGAATTAGTTTAAATGACCAATGAGTGGCTGGAAATCCTCCAGACTGTAGCTTTAGGTTCAGGTTGAGTAGGTTATTATTGAGGCCTGTCCTTTGAAAAGGGTTCAGGTTGAGTAGGTTATTATTGAGGCCTGTCCTTTGAGAAAGGTTCAGGATTAGTTGGTTAAATGTTTGTCCTAAAGATTAACCAGTTAGGAACCCTAGAACCAGTTAGGGACCCTAGAACCAGTTAGGAACCCTAGAACCAGTTAGGGACCCTAGAACCAGTTAGGGACCCTAGAACCAGTTAGGGACCCTAGAACCAGTTAGGGACCCTAGAACCAGAGTCGTGGTCGTAACGTTGTCCTTGTCCTCATAACATCAAGCATTAGGGAACATACAGTGGGGAGAACAAGTATTTGATACACTGACAATTTTGCTGGTTTTCCTACTTACAAAGCACGTAGAGGTCTGTAATTTTTATCATAGGTACACTTCAACTGTGAGAGAAGGAATCTAAAACAAAAATCCAGAAAATCACATTGTATGATTTTTAAGTAATTAATTTGCATTTTATTGCATGACATAAGTATTTGATACATCAGAAAAGCAGAACTGAATATTTGGTACAGAAACCTTAGTTTGCAATTACAGAGATCATACGTTTCCTGTAGTTCTTGACCAGGTTTGCACACACTGCAGCAGGGATTTTGGCCCACTCCTCCATACAGACCTTCTCCAGATCCTTCAGGTTTCGGGGCTGTCGCTGGGCAATACGGACTTTCGGCTCCCTCCAAAGATTTTCTATTGGGTTCAGGTCTGGAGACTGGCTAGGCCACTCCAGGACCTTGAGATGCTTCTTACGGAGCCACTCCTTAGTTGCCCTGGCTGTGTGTTTCGGGTCGTTGTCATGCTGGAAGACCCAGCCACGACCCATCTTCAATGCTCTTACTGAGGGAAGGAGGTTGTTGGTCAAGATCTCGCGATACATGGCCCCATCCATCCTCCCCTCAATACGGTGCAGTCGTCCTGTCCCCTTTGCAGAAAAGCATCCCCAAAGAATGATGTTTCCACCTCCATGCTTCACGGTTGGGATGGTGTTCTTGGGGTTGTACTCATCCTTCTATTCCTCCAAACACGGCGAGTGGAGTTTAGAGCAAAAAGCTCTATTTTTGTCTCATCAGACCACATGACCTTCTCCCATTCCTCCTCTGGATCATCCAGATGGTCATTGGCAAACTTCAGATGGGCCTGGACATGCGCTGGCTTGAGCAGGGGGACCTTGCGTGCGCTGCAGGATTTTAATCCATGACGGCGTAGTGTGTTACTAATGGTTTTCTTTGAGACTGTGGTCCCAGCTCTCTTCAGGTCATTGACCAGGTCCTGCTGTGTAGTTCTGGGCTGATCCCTCACATTCCTCATGATCATTGATGCCCCACGAGGTGAGATCTTGCATGGAGCCCCAGACCGAGGGTGATTGACCGTCATCTTGAACTTCTTCCATTTTCTAATAATTGTGCCAACAGTTGTTGCCTTCTCACCAAGCTGCTTGGCTATTGTCCTGTAGCCCATCCCAGCCTTGTACAGGTCTACAATTTATCCCTGATGTCCTTACACAGCTCTCTGGTCTTGGCCATTGTGGAGAGGTTGGAGTCTGTTTGATTGAGTGTGTGGACAGGTGTCTTTTATACAGGTAACGAGTTCAAACAGGTGCAGTTAATACAGGTAATGAGTGGAGAACAGGAGGGCTTCTTAAAGAAAAACTAACAGGTCTGTGAGAGCCGGAATTCTTACTGGTTGGTAGGTGATCAAATACTTATGTCATGCAATAAAATGCAAATTAATTACTTAAAAATCATACAATGTGATTTTCTGGATTTTTGTTTTAGATTCCGTCTCTCACAGTTGAAGTGTACCTATGATAAAAATGACAGACCTCTACATGCTTTGTAAGTAGGAAAACCTGCAAAATCGGCAGTGTATCAAATACTTGTTCTCCCCACTGTATGTGCTGATGTTAATGTCTGTTCCACGGTCCTTTAGAGACGCCTGTATGTATTAAAGTCTCATAGCGCGGTGCTACGACAGGAGGTTGCTTGATTGGTTGGTATATTGGTTAAGTCTTTCAGGATGTGGCTTTAAATTCAGTCGGGTCATTTTATGATTATTACGGTCAGTCCTTTAGATGTATCAGAGGCTTGGACCACCCAAACTCAATGTTGTAATTTGGTGTGTTGAAAGTGTGTGTGTGTGTGTGTGTGTGAACGTGTCCTCGGATGAGCCTGAGGTAGATAGTACCAGAGGGAGACCAGGGTGGCCATGCAGCAGGCTACTGCTGTTGGTATCATCAGGAAGCCTGTTTGGCACCAGGGACCAATCGTTTTCCCACACACACATTCACACACATTTATCTTCTTCATGAATATGTTAAGCGA
>NC_092089.1:16003311-16060811 GCF_045679555.1 Salvelinus alpinus | reverse complement strand
AGGGAAGAGGGGGAGGGAGAGAGAGAGGGGAAGAGGGGGAGAGAGAGATGGAATGGGAAAGAGAGCGAGAGAAAGGGGAGAGAGCCAGGGACAGAGAGAGAATAGGAGGGCTATTGATGCACAGTGTGAGCACTAGTGGTTGGGAGGTATTGATCTCTGACAGAGTAGAGTATGAGGAGAAATCAGTGTCAGACAGAGGTGGGCTGGGGAGAGGGAGAGGAGCTGGGGGGAGGGAGAGGAGCTGGGGGGAGAGAGAGGAGCTGGGGGGAGGGAGAGGGGATCGGGGGAGAGAGAGGAGCTGGGGGGAGAGAGAGGAGCTGGGGGGAGGGAGAGGGGATGGGGGGAGAGAGAGGAGCTGGGGGGAGATAGAGGAGCTGGGGGGAGGGAGAGGGGATGGGGGGAGAGAGAGGAGCTGGGGGGAGGGAGAGAGGAGCTGGGGGGAGAGAGAGGAGCTGGGGGGAGAGAGAGGAGCTGGGGGGAGGGAGAGAGGAGCTGGGGGGAGAGAGAGGAGCTGGGGGGAGAGAGAGGGGCTGGGGGGAGGGAGAGGAGCTAGGGGGAGGGAGAGAGAGAGAGAGGAGCTGGGGGGAGAGAGGAGCTGGGGAGAGGAGAAACGAGCGGTAACACACCTATAAAGACAGAAGTATCCTGGCCTCAGGAGAGGACAGACAGGAAGCAGTAACACACCTATACAGACAGAAGTATCCTGGCCTCAGGAGAGGACAGACAGGAAGCGGTAACACACCTATACAGATAGAAGTATCCTGGCCTCAGGAGAGGACAGACAGGAAGCAGTAACACACCTATACAGACAGAAGTATCCTGGCCTCAGTAGAGGACAGACAGGAAGCAGTAACACACCTATACAGACAGAAGTATCCTGGCCTCAGTAGAGGACAGACAGGAAGCGGTAACACACCTATACAGACAGAAGTATCCTGGCCTCGGTAGAGGACAGACAGGAAGCAGTAACACACCTACACAGACAGAAGTATCCTGGCCTCAGTAGAGGATAGACAGGAAGCAGTAACACACCTACACAGACAGAAGTATCCTGGCCTCAGGAGAGGACAGACAGGAAGCAGTAACACACCTACACAGACAGAAGTATCCTGGCCTCAGTAGAGGACAGACAGGAAGCGGTAACACACCTACACAGACAGGAAGCAGTAACACACCTATACAGACAGGAAGCAGTAACACACCTATACAGACAGGAAGCAGTAACACACCTACACAGACAGGAAGCAGTAACACACCTACACAGATAGAAGTATCCTGGCCTCAGTAGAGGACAGACAGGAAGCGGTAACACACCTACACAGACAGGAAGCAGTAACACACCTATACAGACAGGAAGCAGTAACACACCTATACAGACAGGAAGCAGTAACACACCTATACAGACAGGAAGCAGTAACACACCTATACAGACAGGAAGCAGTAACACACCTACACAGACAGAAGTATCCTGGCCTCAGGAGAGGACAGACAGGAAGCAGTAACACACCTACACAGATAGAAGTATCCTGGCCTCAGTAGAGGACAGACAGGGAGCGGTAACACACCTACACAGACAGGAAGCAGTAACACACCTATACAGACAGGAAGCAGTAACACACCTATACAGACAGGAAGCAGTAACACACCTACACAGACAGGAAGCGGTAACACACCTACACAGACAGGAAGCAGTAACACACCTATACAGACATGAAGCGGTAACACACCTATACAGACAGGAAGCGGTAACACACCTACACAGACAGGAAGCAGTAACACACCTATACAGACAGGAAGCAGTAACACACCTATACAGACAGGAAGCAGTAACACACCTATACAGACAGGAAGCGGTAACACACCTATACAGACAGGAAGCGGTAACACACCTATACAGACAGGAAGCAGTAACACACCTACACAGACAGGAAGCAGTAACACACCTACACAGACAGGAAGCAGTAACACACCTACACAGACAGGAAGCAGTAACACACATACACAGACAGAAAGCAGTAACACACCTACTCAGACAGGAAGCAGTAACACACCTACACAGACAGGAAGCAGTAACACATCTACACAGACAGGAAGCAGTAACACACCTACACAGACAGGAAGCAGTAACACACCTACACAGACAGGAAGCAGTAACACACCTACACAGACAGGAAGCAGTAACACACCTACACAGACAGGAAGTAGTAACACACCTACACAGACAGGAAGTAGTAACACACGTATACAGACAGGAAGCAGTAACACACCTACACAGACAGGAAGCGGTAACACACCTACACAGACAGGAAGCAGTAACACACCTACACAGACAGGAAGCAGTAACACACCTACACAGACAGGAAGCAGTAACACACCTACACAGACAGGGACGTGTTGTGTTTGGCTCAAGGGCCGTCCCACAGTATTGAAGGATCTTTGTCTTGCGCAGATTCAGACACAAGAGGTTAAAACCTTGACAGAGTTTAACAGTCCCTGGTTATGTTGTTCAATGACGATCGCCACGTTTATTTAATTTGAATGTCGCCACTGAGGGTATTGAGTTTTGAGAGACGCTTGTAGCCTCTGACTAACACATAGAATTCTTGCTGATTATGAAATGGCTTTGTGTTATTGGGCAGGAGCTATTTTTCTCCTTCTGTACTAATTTCCTGGAAAAATCAAAGGGCTTTCTGCCACTCCAGCCCTGTGTGTGTACGTGTGTGCGTGTGTGTGTGTGTGTGTGTGTGCGTGTGTGTGTGCGTGTGCATGCGTGTGTGTGTGTGTGTGTGTGTTAACCATAGGAGGTACTACCCGTCCTTCAGTTCTTTTCACTGTGGCTGCCATAATGGCTTGTTGATTGATTCCATTCACAGGTTTAAGGGAGAGAGAAGGAGAGAGAGAGAGAGAGAGAGAAGGAGAGAGAGAGAGAGAGAGAAGGAGAGAGAGAGAGAGAGAGAAGGAGAGAGAGAGAGAAGGAGAGAGAGAGGGCAGGAGAGAGAGAAGGAGAGAGAGAGAGAGAAGGAGAGAGAGAGAGAGAAGGAGAGAGAGAGAGCGAAGGAGAGAGAGAGAGAGAAGGAGAGAGCGAGAGAGAGAAGGAGAGCGAGAGAGAGAAGGAGAGCGTGAGAGAGGAGAGAGAGAGAGAGAGAGAGAAGGAGAGAGAGAGAGAGAAGGAGAGAGAGAGAAGGAGAGAGGAGAGAAGAGAGAGAGAAGGAGAGCGAGAGAGAGAGAGAAGGAGAGAAGAGAGAAGAGAGAGAGAAGGAGAGCGAGAGAGAGAAGGAGAGAGAGAGAGAGAAGGAGAGCGAGCAGCACTAAGCAGTCAGACTGAGTTAACAATCGTCCCCCTCTTGTTGGGGCCTTTATTCATGTGTATTCAGATTGACACCTGAATGCTCTCGCTCGCTCCAGAACCACAAAGAAGACCACAACGTCTACACAGCACAGCTCTCTCCCTTCTTACTGAACGGCCCTCTGAGCATTAAAAAGGCTTCTAATCTGTCAGAAATATATATTTAAATGTAAAGCAGAACCTTGTGGACTTTGTGTTTACTATATACAAATAAATTCCTCATCAGAATGATGCCATACGGGTAAACTAAATCCTCATCAGAATGATTCCATACCGGTAAACTAAATCCTCATCAGAATGATGCCATACCGGTATACTAAATCCTCATCAGAATGATGTCATACGGGTATACTAAATCCTCATCAGAATGATGCCATACCGGTATACTAAATCCTCATCAGAATGATGTCATACGGGTATACTAAATCCTCATCAGAATGATGCCATACCGGTATACTAAATCCTCATCAGAATGATGCTATACCGGTATACTAAATTCTCATCAGAATGGTCAATACGGGTATACTAAATCCTCATCAGAATGATTCAATATGGGTATACTAAATCCTCATCAGAATGATTCAATATGGGTATACTAAATCTTCATCAGAATGATTCCATACCGGTATACTATATCATTATCAGAATGGTTCAATATGGGTATACTAAATCCTCATCAGAATGATGCCATACCGGTTACTAAATCCTCATCAGAATGATGTCATACGGGTATACTAAATCCTCATCAGAATGATGCCATACAGGTATACTAAATCCTCATCAGAATGATGCCATACAGGTATACTAAATCCTCATCAGAATGATTCAATACGGGTATACTAAATCCTCATCAGAATGATTCAATATGGGTATACTAAATCCTCATCAGAATGATGCCATACAGGTATACTAAATCCTCATCAGAATGGTTCCATACGGGTATACTAAATCCTCATCAGAATGATTCAATACGGGTATACTAAATCCTCATCACAATGGTTCCATACCGGGATACTAAATCCTCATCAGAATGATGTCATCCCGGCATACTAAATCCTCATCAGAATGATGCCATACGGGTATACTAAATCCTCATCAGAATGGTTCAATACGGGTATACTAAATCCTCATCAGAATGATTCAATACGGGTATACTAAATCCTCATCAGAATGGTTCAATACGGGTATACTAAATCCTCATCAGAATGATGCCATACGGGTATACTAAATCCTCATCAGAATGATGCTATACGGGTATACTAAATCCTCATCAGAATGGTTCAATACGGGTATACTAAATCCTCATCAGAATGATTCAATACGGGTATACTAAATCCTCATCAGAATGGTTCAATACAGGTATACTAAATCCTCATCAGAATGGTTCAATACCGGTATACTAAATCCTCATCAGAATGGTTCAATACCGGTATACTAAATCCTCATCAGAATGGTTCAATACGGGTATACTAAATCCTCATCAGAATGATGCCATACGGGTATACTAAATCCTCATCAGAATGATTCAATACAGGTATACTAAATCCTCATCAGAATGGTTCAATACCGGTATACTAAATCCTCATCAGAATGGTTCAATACGGGTATACTAAATCCTCATCAGAATGATTCAATACGGGTATACTAAATCCTCATCAAAATGGTTCAATACAGGTATACTAAATCCTCATCAGAATGGTTCAATACCGGTATACTAAATCCTCATCAGAATGGTTCAATACCGGTATACTAAATCCTCATCAGAATGGTTCAATACCGGTATACTAAATCCTCATCAGAATGGTTCAATACGGGTATACTAAATCCTCATCAGAATGGTTCAATACAGGTATACTAAAACCTGGTAAACATTGAAGAAAATGATGGTAGTTCCTAGAAGGCTGAATATCTAACATCATTGTGACTGGCTACATGGATTTTCTGTCATCGTAGCAGAACAACCTAATTGAATTACGATACAGTTTCCACAAGCAATTGATTCAGACAGGGGCTGTAGTAATGAGACTGGCTGTTTCCCAAATGGAACCATATTCCCTATATAGTGCACTACTTTAGACCAGGGCTGGCACCCTATTCCCTATATAGTGCACTACTTTAGACCAGGGCTGGCACCCTATTCCCTATATAGTGCACTACTTTAGACCAGGGCTGGCACCCTATTCCCTATATAGTGCACTACTTTAGACCAGGGCTGGCACCCTATTCCCTATATAGTGCACTACTTTAGACCAGGGCTGGCACCCTATTCCCTATATAGTGCACTACTTTAGACCAGGGCTGGCACCCTATTCCCTATATAGTGCACTACTTTAGACCAGGGCTGGCACCCTATTCCCTATATAGTGCACTACTTTAGACCAGGGCTGGCACCCTATTCCCTATATAGTGCACTACTTTAGACCAGGGCTGGCACCCTATTCCCTATATAGTGCACTACTTTAGACCAGGGCTGGCACCCTATTCCCTATATAGTGCACTACTTTAGACCAGGGCTCGCACCCTATTCCCTATATAGTGCACTACTTTAGACCAGAGGTAAGTAAGGCACTACATAGGGACTAGGGGGCCATTTGGGATTCATCCTATATGACCTTTATATAATTGATTCCAGTTGTAATCCGCTGTAGGTTTGTAGAAGCGTGTAGTCCGGTTAGCAGGTAACAATCCACACTACATGAACTAAAAGTATGTGGACACCTGCTCGTCCAACATCTCGTTCCAAAACCATGGGCATTAATATGGAGTTGGTCCCCCCCCCTTTGCTGATATAACAGCCTCCACTCTTCTGGGAAGGCTTTCCTACTAGATGTTGGAACATTGCTGCGGGGACTTGCTTCCATTCAGCCTCAAGAGCATTAGTGAGGTCGGGCACTGATGTTGGGCGATTAGTCCTCCTGGCTCACAGTCGACGTTCCAATTCATCCCAAAGGAGTTTGATAGGGTTGAGGTCAGGGCCCTGTGCAGGCCAGTCAAGTTCTTCCACACCGATCTCGACAAACCATTTCTCTATGGACCTCACTTTGTGCACGGGGGGCATTGTCATGCTGAAACAGGAAAGGGCCTTCCCCAAACTGTTGCCACGAAGCACAGAGTTGTTGAGTGTTAAATCCCTATTTAGGAAGTAGTGGGGTGAGAGTGCGAACTAGCCTATTGCCCTGCTCTTGTGGCTGAATGGAAGCAAGTCATTGTGTAAACGTTGTGTGAACATTACGTACCGTGTAAACGTTGTGTGAACATTACGTACCGTGTAAACGTTGTGTGAACATTACATACCGTGTAAACGTTGTGTGAACATTACGTACCGTGTAAACGTTGTGTGACCATTACGTACCGTGTAAACGTTGTGTGAACATTACGTACCGTGTAAACGTTGTGTGAACATTACGTACCGTGTAAACGTTGTGTGAACATTACGTACCGTGTAAACGTTGTGTGAACATTACGTACCGTGTAAACGTTGTGTGAACATTACGTACCGTGTAAACGTTGTGTGAACATTACGTACCGTGTAAACGTTGTGTGAACATTACGTACCGTGTAAACGTTGTGTGAACATTACGTACCGTGTAAACGTTGTGTGAACATTACGTACCGTGTAAACGTTGTGTGAACATTACGTACCGTGTAAACGTTGTGTGAACATTACGTACCGTGTAAACGTTGTGTGAACATTAGCCACTGTGTCCTGTTAAAGCAGGGTTTATAGAGACACTGTGTTCTGTTAAAGCAGGATTTATAGAGCCACTGTGTCCTGTTAAAGCAGGGTTTATAGAGACACTGTGTTCTGTTAAAGCAGGATTTATAGAGCCACTGTGTCCTGTTAAAGCAGGGTTTATAGAGCCACTGTGTTCTGTTAAAGCAGGGTTTATAGAGCCACTGTGTCCTGTTAAAGCAGGGTTTATAGAGCCACTGTGTACTGTTAAAGCAGGATGTATAGAGCCACTGTGTCCTGTTAAAGCAGGATTTATAGAGCCACTGTGTCCTGTTAAAGCAGGATTTATAGAGACACTGTGTCCTGTTAAAGCAGGGTTTATAGAGCCACTGTGTCCTGTTAATGCAGGATTTATAGAGCCACTGTGTCCTGTTAAAGCAGGATTTATAGAGCCACTGTGTCCTGTTAAAGCAGGATTTATAGAGCCACTGTGTTCTGTTAAAGCAGGATTTATAGAGCCACTGTGTCCTGTTAAAGCAGGGTTTATAGAGCCACTGTGTCCTGTTAAAGCAGGATTTATAGAGCCACTGTGTTCTGTTAAAGCAGGATTTATAGAGCCACTGTGTCCTGTTAAAGCAGGATTTATAGAGCACTGTGTCCTGTTAAAGCAGGATTTATAGAGCCACTGTGTCCTGTTAAAGCAGGATTTATAGAGCCACTGTGTCCTGTTAAAGCAGGATTTATAGAGACACTGTGTCCTGTTAAAGCAGGATTTATAGAGCCACTGTGTCCTGTTAAAGCAGGATTTATAGAGCCACTGTGTCCTGTTAAAGCAGGATTTATAGAGCCACTGTGTCCTGTTAAAGCAGGGTTTATAGAGCCACTGTGTCCTGTTAAAGCAGGATTTATAAAGCCACTGTGTCCTGTTAAAGCAGGATTTATAGAGCCACTGTGTCATGTTAAAGCAGGGTTTATAGAGCCACTGTGTCCTGTTAAAGCAGGATTTATAGAGACACGGTGTCCTGTTAAAGCAGGATTTATAGAGCCACTGTGTTCTGTTAAAGCAGGATTTATAGAGCCACTGTGTCCTGTTAAAGCAGGGTTTATAGAGCCACTGTGTCCTGTTAAAGCAGGATTTATAGAGCCACTGTGTCCTGTTAAAGCAGGATTTATAGAGCCACTGTGTCCTGTTAAAGCAGGATTTATAGAGCCACTGTGTTCTGTTAAAGGAGGACATCAACAGGAGGCTGATTGATAGAGAAGGTAAAGGGATGTTTAAACAAGAAGATAGGAATGTGTGTGTGTGTGTGTGTGTGTGTGTGTCTATATATATATATGTGTGTGTGTGTGTGTGTGTGTGTGTGTGTGTGTGTGTGTGTGTGTGTGTGTGTGTGTGTGTGTGTGTGTGTGTGTGTGTGTGTGTGTGTTTAAAGAGGCCAGTTAAACAGGGAGATGGGGATCTTGGTTTGCAGGGTATTTTCCCTCCCACACTGTTTTACCACCAGTGGCTGATAAATCGATCTGTACAATCCCAAACCATCTGGTTGCATCTGTTAACTCAGCAATCACTAACCAACTAATACACCCAGGACACACACACACACACACACCCATATACACACACACACACACAGAGCAACGTGCGCACACACACACACAATTCTAAATGAGATGTGGGGATAGAGCCAAATGTTGAGCGATCATCAGGGTAATGGCTGCAGTACTGTTATGACCTTCACAAAACTAGGACACGACGGGAGGTGTGTGTGTGTGTGTGTGTGTGTGTGTGTGTGTGTGTGTGTGTGTGTGTGTGTGTGTGTGTGTGTGTGTGTGTGTGGTAGATGAGCTATAATGCATCACCTGTTGTGAAGGACAAAGTGAAAGTGGAATAGATGAGGTCATTGTGTGTTTACAGACACGTTTACTAGAGTGATTTATGGGGACAGTAAATAACGGACTGTTTGTTTAGACCGGCTGTGTTGTCTTTCTACTGTTTACAAACATGTGTGATGGACATGGTTTAATTTAGATGGTTTATTTAGATGGTTTAATTTCGCCGTGGTGGGGGGGATTGGGGTTGCTGTTTGTTTCTGTCCTTCTCCTTATCAAACCTGGCCAGTTGGACCTGTCCAGGTATAGTTCTCTAGGTGTAGGAGATACAGGAGGCCAGTTGGACCTGTCTAGGTGTAGGAGATACAGGAGGCCAGTTGAACCTGTCTAGGTGTAGGAGATACAGGAGGCCAGATGGACCTGTCTAGGTGTAGGAGATACAGGAGGCCAGTTGGACCTGTCTAGGTGTAGGAGATACAGGAGGCCAGTTGGACCTGTCTAGGTGTAGGAGATACAGGAGGTCAGTTGGACCTGTCTAGGTGTAGGAGATACAGGAGGCCAGTTGGACCTGTCTAGGTGTAGGAGATACAGGAGGCCAGTTGGACCTGTCTAGGTGTAGGAGATACAGGAGGCCAGATGGACCTGTCTAGGTGTAGGAGATACAGGAGGCCAGTTGGACCTGTCTAGGTGTAGGAGATACAGGAGGCCAGATGGACCTGTCTAGGTGTAGGAGATACAGGAGGCCAGTTGGACCTGTCTAGGTGTAGGAGATACAGGAGGCCAGATGGACCTGTCCAGTGTAGTTCTCCAGGTGTAGGAGATACAGGAGGCCCGTTGGACCTGTCCAGTGTAGTTCTCCAGGTGTAGGAGATACAGGAGGCCAGTTGGACCTGTCTAGGTGTAGGAGATACAGGAGGCCCGTTGGACCTGTCTAGGTGTAGGAGATACAGGAGGCCCGTTGGACCTGTCTAGGTGTAGGAGATACAGGAGGCCAGATGGACCTGTCTAGGTGTAGGAGATACAGGAGGCCAGTTGGACCTGTCTAGGTGTAGGAGATACAGGAGGCCAGATGGACCTGTCTAGGTGTAGGAGATACAGGAGGCCAGTTGGACCTGTCTAGGTGTAGGAGATACAGGAGGCCAGTTGGACCTGTCTAGGTGTAGGAGATACAGGAGGCCAGATGGACCTGTCTAGGTGTAGGAGATACAGGAGGCCAGTTGGACCTGTCTAGGTGTAGAAGATAAAGGAGGCCAGATGGACCTGTCTAGGTGTAGGAGATACAGGAGGCCAGTTGGACCTGTCTAGGTGTAGGAGATACAGGAGGCCAGTTGGACCTGTCTAGGTGTAGGAGATACAGGAGGCCAGTTGGACCTGTCTAGGTGTAGGAGATACAGGAGGCCAGTTGGACCTGTCTAGGTGTAGGAGATACAGGAGGCCAGTTGGACCTGTCCAGTGTAGTTCTCCAGGTGTAGGAGATACAGGAGGACAGTTGGACCTGTCCAGTGTAGTTCTCCAGGTGTAGGAGATACAGGAGGCCAGTTGGACCTGTCTAGGTGTAGGAGATACAGGAGGCCAGATGGACCTGTCTAGGTGTAGGAGATACAGGAGGCCAGTTGGACCTGTCTAGGTGTAGGAGATACAGGAGGCCAGATGGACCTGTCTAGGTGTAGGAGATACAGGAGGCCAGTTGGACCTGTCTAGGTGTAGGAGATACAGGAGGCCAGATGGACCTGTCTAGGTGTAGGAGATACAGGAGGCCAGTTGGACCTGTCTAGGTGTAGGAGATACAGGAGGCCAGTTGGACCTGTCCAGGTGTAGGAGATACAGGAGGCCAGTTGGACCTGTCTAGGTGTAGGAGATACAGGAGGCCAGTTGGACCTGTCTAGGTGTAGGAGGTACAGGAGGCCAGTTGGACCTGTCTAGGTGTAGGAGATACAGGAGGCCAGTTGGACCTGTCTAGGTGTAGGAGATACAGGAGGCCCGTTGGACCTGTCTAGGTGTAGGAGATACAGGAGGCCAGTTGGACCTGTCCAGGTGTAGGAGATACAGGAGGCCAGTTGGACCTGTCTAGGTGTAGGAGATACAGGAGGCCAGTTGGACCTGTCTAGGTGTAGGAGGTACAGGAGGCCCGTTGGACCTGTCTAGGTGTAGGAGATACAGGAGGCCAGATGGACCTGTCTAGGTGTAGGAGATACAGGAGGCCAGTTGGACCTGTCTAGGTGTAGGAGATACAGGAGGCCAGATGGACCTGTCTAGGTGTAGGAGATACAGGAGGCCCGTTGGACCTGTCTAGGTGTAGGAGATACAGGAGGCCAGTTGGACCTGTCTAGGTGTAGGAGATACAGGAGGCCCGTTGGACCTGTCTAGGTGTAGGAGATACAGGAGGCCCGTTGGACCTGTCTAGGTGTAGGAGATACAGGAGGCCCGTTGGACCTGTCTAGGTGTAGGAGATACAGGAGGCCAGTTGGACCTGTCTAGGTGTAGGAGATACAGGAGGCCCGTTGGACCTGTCCAGTGTAGGAGATACAGGAGGCCCGTTGGACCTGTCTAGATGTAGGAGATACAGGAGGCCCGTTGGACCTGTCCAGTGTAGGAGATACAGGAGGCCAGATGGACCTGTCTAGGTGTAGGAGATACAGGAGGCCCGTTGGACCTGTCTAGGTGTAGGAGATACAGGAGGCCAGTTGGACCTGTCTAGGTGTAGGAGATACAGGAGGCCCGTTGGACCTGTCCAGGTGTAGGAGATACAGGAGGCCCGTTGGACCTGTCTAGGTGTAGGAGATACAGGAGGCCCGTTGGACCTGTCCAGTGTAGGAGATACAGGAGGCCCGTTGGACCTGTCTAGGTGTAGGAGATACAGGAGGCCCGTTGGACCTGTCCAGTGTAGGAGATACAGGAGGCCCGTTGGACCTGTCTAGGTGTAGGAGATACAGGAGGCCCGTTGGACCTGTCCAGTGTAGGAGATACAGGAGGCCAGATGGACCTGTCTAGGTGTAGGAGATACAGGAGGCCCGTTGGACCTGTCTAGGTGTAGGAGATACAGGAGGCCAGTTGGACCTGTCCAGGTGTAGGAGATACAGGAGGCCCGTTGGACCTGTCCAGGTGTAGGAGATACAGGAGGCCCGTTGGACCTGTCTAGGTGTAGGAGATACAGGAGGCCCGTTGGACCTGTCTAGGTGTAGGAGATACAGGAGGCCCGTTGGACCTGTCTAGGTGTAGGAGATACAGGAGGCCCGTTGGACCTGTCTAGGTGTAGGAGATACAGGAGGCCAGTTGGACCTGTCTAGGTGTAGGAGATACAGGAGGCCAGTTGGACCTGTCTAGGTGTAGGAGATACAGGAGGCCCGTTGGACCTGTCTAGGTGTAGGAGATACAGGAGGCCAGTTGGACCTGTCTAGGTGTAGGAGATACAGGAGGCCAGTTGGACCTGTCTAGGTGTAGGAGATACAGGAGGCCAGTTGGACCTGTCCAGGTGTAGGAGATACAGGAGGCCAGTTGGACCTGTCTAGGTGTAGGAGATACAGGAGGCCAGTTGGACCTGTCTAGGTGTAGGAGATACAGGAGGCCAGATGGACCTGTCTAGGTTTAGGAGATACAGGAGGCCAGTTGGACCTGTCTAGGTGTAGGAGATACAGGAGGCCAGATGGACCTGTCTAGGTGTAGGAGATACAGGAGGCCCGTTGGACCTGTCTAGGTGTAGGAGATACAGGAGGCCAGTTGGACCTGTCTAGGTGTAGGAGATACAGGAGGCCCGTTGGACCTGTCTAGGTGTAGGAGATACAGGAGGCCCGTTGGACCTGTCTAGGTGTAGGAGATACAGGAGGCCCGTTGGACCTGTCTAGGTGTAGGAGATACAGGAGGCCAGTTGGACCTGTCTAGGTGTAGGAGATACAGGAGGCCCGTTGGACCTGTCCAGTGTAGGAGATACAGGAGGCCCGTTGGACCTGTCTAGGTGTAGGGGATACAGGAGGCCCGTTGGACCTGTCCAGTGTAGGAGATACAGGAGGCCAGATGGACCTGTCTAGGTGTAGGAGATACAGGAGGCCCGTTGGACCTGTCTAGGTGTAGGAGATACAGGAGGCCAGTTGGACCTGTCTAGGTGTAGGAGATACAGGAGGCCCGTTGGACCTGTCCAGGTGTAGGAGATACAGGAGGCCCGTTGGACCTGTCTAGGTGTAGGAGATACAGGAGGCCCGTTGGACCTGTCCAGTGTAGGAGATACAGGAGGCCCGTTGGACCTGTCTAGGTGTAGGAGATACAGGAGGCCCGTTGGACCTGTCCAGTGTAGGAGATACAGGAGGCCCGTTGGACCTGTCTAGGTGTAGGAGATACAGGAGGCCCGTTGGACCTGTCCAGTGTAGGAGATACAGGAGGCCAGATGGACCTGTCTAGGTGTAGGAGATACAGGAGGCCCGTTGGACCTGTCTAGGTGTAGGAGATACAGGAGGCCAGTTGGACCTGTCTAGGTGTAGGAGATACAGGAGGCCCGTTGGACCTGTCCAGGTGTAGGAGATACAGGAGGCCCGTTGGACCTGTCTAGGTGTAGGAGATACAGGAGGCCCGTTGGACCTGTCTAGGTGTAGGAGATACAGGAGGCCCGTTGGACCTGTCTAGGTGTAGGAGATACAGGAGGCCCGTTGGACCTGTCTAGGTGTAGGAGATACAGGAGGCCCGTTGGACCTGTCCAGGTGTAGGAGATACAGGAGGCCCGTTGGACCTGTCCAGTGTAGGAGATACAGGAGGCCCGTTGGACCTGTCTAGGTGTAGGAGATACAGGAGGCCCGTTGGACCTGTCCAGGTGTAGGAGATACAGGAGGCCAGTTGGACCTGTCTAGGTGTAGGAGATACAGGAGGCCCGTTGGACCTGTCCAGTGTAGTTCTCCAGGAGGTTCTGCTGCTGCAGCTAGGGGGTTTCCCCTCTTCCTCTCTTTGAAGCAGAGAAACCCTGCAACCAGAACCTCCTCCTCCTCTTTCTCCCCTCTTCGCCTCCAGTAACTTTAAATCTTCCATGACGAGATGAAAAGAGCAACGTCTAGACAGAAGACTCTAAGCTACTGTCCCATCTGTGAGTTGCCTGGGCCGGTTCTTGTCTCTATAGGCTTGGACTCTTTTGTTCTTCTTGTCTTTGTTCTCTGTGTACCGTCCCTGGGCCGTCCTCTGTTGTTATAAAGGTTCAGGCTTGTACAAGCAAGACGTATTGGTTTTGAAGAGCTGATTGTTAAAGTTATGTGACATCTCAAGACTTTAAGACTCTGAACAGCTGAAAGAGGTTTGGATTTTCTCTCTTAATCCGTTTATTTTTCCCCTCAAGTCGTCGTAACTCATCTGTTTCACTGAAGTGTGGAAAAGAAAAGCAAGTTGAATGTTGTGTCTGTGTGAATCTCATATACAAGTAGGCACATATGCATATATACTGTGAGTACACACACACACACACACACACACACACACACACACACACACACACACACACACACACACACACACACACACACACACACAGTCACACAGACACACAGACACACACACACACACACACACACACACACAGTCACACACACACACACACACAATATTTCTCTGACAGATCAATGGATGATTAATAGCAATGCTGTAAAAGAGGTTGAAAGGCATGTCTGAAAGTGAGACAGGCAGGCAGAGAGACAGGCAGGCAGAGAGACAGGCAGGCAGTGAGACAGGCAGGCAGAGAGACAGGCAGGCAGAGAGACAGACAGGCAGAGAGACTGACAGGCAGTGAGACAGGCAGGCAGAGAGACAGGCAGGCAGAGAGACTGACAGGCAGAGAGACTGACAGGCAGAGAGACTGACAGGCAGAGAGACTGACAGGCAGTGAGACAGGCAGGCAGAGAGACAGGCAGGCAGAGAGACAGGCAGGCAGAGAGACTGACAGGCAGAGAGACAGACAGGCAGAGAGACAGGCAGGCAGAGAGACAGGCAGGCAGAGAGACTGACAGGCAGAGAGACTGACAGGCAGAGAGACTGACAGGCAGAGAGACTGACAGGCAGAGAGACTGACAGGCTGAGAGACAGGCAGGCTGAGAGACAGGCAGGCTGAGAGACAGGCAGGCTGAGAGACAGGCAGGCAGAGAGACAGGCAGGCAGAGAGACTGACAGGCAGAGAGACAGGCTGACGGACAGGCAGAGAGACAGACAGGCAGAGAGACAGGCAGGCAGAGAGACAGGCAGGCAGAGAGACAGACAGGCAGAGAGACTGACAGGCAGAGAGACTGACAGGCAGAGAGACAGGCTGACGGACAGGCAGAGAGACAGACAGGCAGAGAGACAGGCTGACGGACAGGCAGAGAGACAGACAGGCAGAGAGACAGACAGGCAGAGAGACAGGCAGGCAGAGAGACAGGCTGACGGACAGGCAGAGAGACAGACAGGCAGAGAGACAGACAGACAGGCAGAGAGACAGACAGGCAGAGAGACAGACAGACAGGCAGGCAGAGAGACAGACAGGCAGGCAGAGAGACAGACAGACAGGCAGAGAGACAGGCAGGCAGAGAGACAGACAGGCAGAGAGACTGACAGGCAGTGAGACAGGCAGGCAGAGAGACTGACAGGCAGAGAGACAGGCAGGCAGAGAGAAAGGCAGGCTGAGAGACTGACAGGCAGAGATACAGGCTGACTGACAAGCTGACAGAGACAGACAGACAGACAGACAGACAGACAGACAGACAGACAGACAGGTAGTGTGCCAAACACTGCACACACACACAATCTCTCGTCTTGTACACACACACACACACACACACACACACACACACACACACACACACACACACACACACACACACACACACACACACACACACACACACACACACACACACACACACACAATCTCTCCTCTTGTACACACACACATACACACACACTCTCTCTCTCTTTCTCTCACACACTCACAATCAATCTCTCTCTTCTCTGTATACACGTACACACACACATACAATCTCTGTCTTCTCTGTATACACGTACACACACACACACTCTCTCTCTCCTCTCGTCCTGATTTACCCCAGCCAACCAGCGACAGTACAACAGTGTACATGAAAGTATTTCTAAGACCTACATTATTAATGTTGGCGGAGACCGTGCCATCAGTCACATTGTCACTGGCCCTAGATGAGGACAGGGTTATTCAAGGTTCCCTCTCCCGTCTCTTCAGCAAGGAATTCATAGGCCTTAGACTGCATCCTTAATGGTGCCCTAGAGCCTACGGGCCCTGGTCTAAAGCGGTACACTACTTAGGGAATAGGGTCCCATTTGGGATGACTTCCAGACTCTGAAAAGCAACAGCGTGTCTCGGTTGAGTCTGAGTCGATTCTGAACTCTGGTTTATCTCGAGGCTGTAGTTTTTACACAAACATTCACACACAGGAGAATGCAGTTTAATGAATATCAGTCTGGTCCATTGGAGTCCTGAAGCACCTACAAATTCATAGCATTTACATGTCAGGACGTAATACAACATGTCAGGACGTAATACAACATGTCAGGACGTAATACAACATGTCAGGACCTAATATATATCATATGACATGGACATGTCAGGACGTGATATATCATATGAAATGGACATGTCAGGACGTAATATATCATGTCAGGACGTAATATATATCATATGAAATGGGCATGTCAGGACGTAATACATCATGTCAGGACGTAATACATCATGTGACATGGACATGTCAGGACGTGATATATCATATGACATGGACATGTCAGGATGTGATATATCATATGACATGGACATGTCAGGACGTGATATATCATATGACATGGACATGTCAGGACGTAATACATCATATGACATGGACATGTCAGGACGTAATATATATCATATGACATGGACATGTCAGGACGTGATATATCATATGAAATGGACATGTCAGGACATAATATATCATGTCAGGACGTAATATATATCATATGACATGGACATGTCAGGACGTGATATATCATATGAAATGGACATGTCAGGACATAATATATCATGTCAGGATGTAATATATATCATATGACATGGACATGTCAGGACATAATATATCATGTCAGGACGTAATATATCATATGAAATGGACATGTCAGGACGTAATATATCATGTCAGGACGTAATATATCATATGGAATGGACATGTCAGGACGTAATATATCATATGAAATGGACATGTCAGGACGTAATATATCATATGAAATGGACATGTCAGGACGTAATATATCATGTCAGGACGTAATATATCATATGAAATGGACATGTCAGGACGTAATATATCATGTCAGGACGTAATATATCATATGAAATGGACATGTCAGGACATAATATATCATGTCAGGATGTAATATATATCATATGACATGGACATGTCAGGACGTAATATATCATGTCAGGACGTAATATATCATATGGAATGGACATGTCAGGACGTAATATATCATATGGAATGGACATGTCAGGACGTAATATATCATATGGAATGGACATGTCAGGACGTGATATATCATATGAAATGGACATGTCAGGACGTAATATATCATATGACATGGACATGTCAGGACGTAATATATCATATGAAATGGACATGTCAGGACGTAATATATCATGTCAGGACGTAATATATCATATGAAATGGACATGTCAGGACGTAATATATCATGTCAGGACGTAATATATCATATGAAATGGACATGTCAGGACATAATATATCATGTCAGGATGTAATATATATCATATGACATGGACATGTCAGGACGTAATATATCATGTCAGGACGTAATATATCATATGGAATGGACATGTCAGGACGTAATATATCATATGAAATGGACATGTCAGGACGTAATATATCATATCAAATGGACATGTCAGGACGTAATATATCATACAACACCTATACTAGGTACATATTACTGAGTCCAGCTACTCTGGCCTACGTGGTTACACACAGGGATGGTAATGAAGCTAGCCCGCTTGCCCAAGTCTAGTGCTTTTCAGACCAGGCTAGTAGAAAATACACCAAACGAATCCACCAGGCCAGTGACTTTTCAAGTATCTATTGGCCCAGAATGTGGAGCCATGTGTTACCAGGTGCTAGTAGGAAAATAAGCCAAACTAATCCACCATTTTGACTTTTCAAGTATCTCTTGGCCCAGAATGTGGAGCCACATTCTTTCCTAACCACCCCTGGTTAGGAAAGGACATGAGGACATCCCTGGTTAGGAAAGGACATGAGGACATCCCTGGTTAGGAAAGGACATGAGGACATCCCTGTTTAGGAAAGGACATGAGGACATCCCTGGTTAGGAAAGGACATGAGGACATCCCTGGTTAGGAAAGGACATGAGGACATCCCTGGTTAGGAAAGGACATGAGGACATCCCTGGTTAGGAAAGGACATGAGGACATCCCTGGTTAGGAAAGGACATGAGGACATCCCTGTTTAGGAAAGGACATGAGGACATCCCTGGTTAGGAAAGGACATGAGGACATCCCTGGTTAGGAAAGGACATGAGGACATCCCTGGTTAGGAAAGGACATGAGGACATCCCTGGTTAGGAAAGGACATGAGGAAAATAGTATATCTGAGAGGCAGGTCCGTACAGCTGGGGGTCAGCATGATAGTGTGAAAAGGTAGGAGTCGTCCTTTTTATCTTTGAGTTTAGGGCCTCCAGGGTTGACAGGTCTGTCTCTATGATATATGCTGCTATACTTTACAGGTTTACTTTGAAACAAGTTGTCTCAGGTCCTCAGCAGTATATATATATATATGAGGGAGGGAGGGAGAGAAACAGAGAGACAGAGAGAGAGAGAGTTTCGTCCTTAATGGCACCCTATTCCCCATGGGCCTGGGTCAATAGTAGTACACTACATAGTGAATATGGCGTCATTTGTTCTGTTCTCTGTATTATCAATGTAGAACACGGAGCTTGTCATGCACCTTATAAAAGGAAGGTCGCTAGCTAGTCAGTGGTGTGTGTTGGAGATGTTCCTGACCTGAAGTGTGTATTGTTGCTCTGTTCCTGACTGGGTTCATTCTCACTATCAGTTGATCAGACTCTATGTCTTGGACTCTTATGTCTAATGTGCTCTCTTAAGTGTGGCTCTTTAAGTTCTGACGCACATACAGGTAGTTTCAGAGTTCATTCTCTCTGGTGAGTGGAGCACTTTCTGTACTTAGTATCATCTTTGACCTGGATGGATGGATGGATGGATGAATGAATGAATGGATTGCTGAGTTACAGCCCTTAAATACAGTCCTAGTTACAGCTCCTAGTTACAGCCCCTAGTTACAGGCCCTAGTTACAGCTCCTAGATACAGCCCCGCGGTGTGAATGGACAGAAGTCTCTGGATAGGAGACTACACCAACCATGGACAGAAGTCTCTGGAGAGGAGACTACACCAACCATGGACAGAAGTCTCTGGAGAGGAGACTACACCAACCATGGACAGAAGTCTCTGGAGAGGAGACTACACCAACCATGGACAGAAGACTCTGGAGAGGAGACTACACCAACCATGGACAGAAGTCTCTGGTGAGGAGACTACACCAACCATGGACAGAAGTCTCTGGATAGGAGACTACACCAACCATGGACAGAAGTCTCTGGATAGGAGACTACACCAACCATGGACAGAAGTCTCTGGAGAGGAGACTACACCAACCATGGACAGAAGTCTCTGGATAAACTACACCAACCATGGACAGAAGTCTCTGGATAGGAGACTACACCACCATGGACAGAAGTCTCTGGATAGGAGACTACACCAACCATGGACAGAAGTCTCTGGATAGGAGACTACACCAACCATGGACAGAAGTCTCTGGATAGGAGACTACACCAACCATGGACAGAAGTCTCTGGATAGGAGACTACACCAACCATGGACAGAAGTCTCTGGATAGGAGACTACACCAACCATGGACAGAAGTCTCTGGATAAACTACACCAACCATGGACAGAAGTCTCTGGAGAGGAGACTACACCAAGCATGGACAGAAGTCTCTGGATAGGAGACTACACCAACCATGGACAGAAGTCTCTGTATAGACTACACCAACCATGGACATAAGTCTCTGGATAGGAGACTACACCAACCATGGACAGAAGTCTCTGGATAGGAGACTACACCAACCATGGACAGAAGTCTCTGGATAGACTACACCAACCATGGACAGAAGTCTCTGGATAGGAGACTACACCAACCATGGACAGAAGTCTCTGGATAGGAGACTACACCAACCATGGACAGAAGTCTCTGGATAGGAGACTACACCAACCATCGACAGAAGTCTCTGGAGAGGAGACTACACCAAGCATGGACAGAAGTCTCTGGATAGGAGACTACACCAACCATGGACAGAAGTCTCTGTATAGACTACACCAACCATGGACATAAGTCTCTGGATAGGAGACTACACCAACCATGGACAGAAGTCTCTGGATAGGAGACTACACCAACCATGGACAGAAGTCTCTGGATAGACTACACCAACCATGGACAGAAGTCTCTGGATAGGAGACTACACCAACCATGGACAGAAGTCTCTGGAGAGGAGACTACACCAAGCATGGACAGAAGTCTCTGGATAGGAGACTACACCAACCATGGACAGAAGTCTCTGTATAGACTACACCAACCATGGACATAAGTCTCTGGATAGGAGACTACACCAACCATGGACAGAAGTCTCTGGATAGGAGACTACACCAACCATGGACAGAAGTCTCTGGATAGACTACACCAACCATGGACAGAAGTCTCTGGATAGGAGACTACACCAACCATGGACAGAAGTCTCTGGATAGGAGACTACACCAACCATGGACAGAAGTCTCTGTATAGACTACACCAACCATGGACAGAAGTCTCTGGATAGGAGACTACACCAACCATGGACAGAAGTCTCTGGAGAGGAGACTACACCAACCATGAACATAAGTCTCTGGAGAGGAGACTACACCAACCATGGACAGAAGTCTCTGGATAGGAGACTACACCAACCATGGACAGAAGTCTCTGGATAGGAGACTACACCAACCATGGACAGAAGTCTCTGGATAGGAGACTACACCAACCATGAACATAAGTCTCTGGATAGGAGACTACACCAACCATGGACAGAAGTCTCTGGAGAGGAGACTACACCAACCATGGACAGAAGTCTCTGGATAGGAGACTACACCAACCATGGACAGAAGTCTCTGGATAGGAGACTACACCAACCATGGACAGAAGTCTCTGGATAGGAGACTACACCAACCATGGACAGAAGTCTCTGGATAGGAGACTACACCAACCATGGACAGAAGTCTCTGGATAAACTACACCAACCATGGACAGAAGTCTCTGGAGAGGAGACTTCTTCTGCTGTGAACTCTGTCACTGAGACATATCCTACTGTTAGTGTACATTAACCAGCCCCCTGTGTCACGCGGTTACAGTCTGTACTTGAAACATGATTAGCATCCTAATTTAACTATAACTAAGCACAGATCATATATATATATGATTCACATCAAATAACCTTGACCCAAATATTATTTTCAAAAAAACGTCAAAAAATCTAATTCATGTCTTTCATTTCATTCTGACCTTATGAAATTAAAGAAATAAAGCAGTACTTTTTCAAAAGAGATCCACTGTGCCTGGAGGCAGCTTGGGGAAAAACTGGAGAAGAAGTTTGAACGCTCTCTAAAGAGGAAGGAAGATCAAATGTGTAATTGCTACCTCTGAAGGTCCGTGTCCTCGGGCTCTTCTCCCTCCCCTCCTCTCCTCCCCCCGTCACATCAATAACTAATCAGATAATGAAAGCTTCTTGTCAACAGGGTGGATTCGTGAAAACCCCTTGTGCTGACGAGAGTCCTGGTAGCATTCGTCAGTCCCAAATGACACCCTAATCCCTATATAGTGAAGGACTTGACCACACTAGGGTTCGGTTTGGGATGCGGCCATCCTCTCCTCTGTCTGCTTAACAGGCATTGGGTGACGCATCGGACCCGACACTGACTCCACTTGGGCCTGTTGGCCTGTCTCATGGTACCTTACCGTGAGTAGGGTTGCAAACCTTCCCGGTAATTTACCAAAGTTACTGTAATCTTCAGTACTTTTGGTAATTAACAGAAAATCTATTGCAATATATCGTAATGTTTGAATAACTTTAATTTGTATTATTATAATATAGTATTCATTTTTTAAATACAGTGGGGCAAAAAAGTATTTAGTCAGCCACCAATTGTGCAAGTTCTCCCACTTAAGAAGATGAGAGAGGCCTGTAATATTCATCATAGGTACACTTTAACTATGACAGACAAAATGAGAAAAGCAAATCCAGAAAATCACATTGTAGAATTTTTTATGAATTTATTTGCAAATTATGGTGGAAAATAAGTATTTCTAGCAGATAAACCATATGTTTTAAGAGAAAATAGCATCATAATTTTTTTTTTAAAGCATCTAATCAACAATGGCTTTTTTTGTTGTTGTTACCTCTGAAACTCTGTCAACTATCGACTTTTTATCACAACTGACACCAGTTTGACCACAAAACATTCACAACAAATACATATTCACATAGGAAAATAAATACAATTGTCTCCAATAAATATAAAGGATATTTCATGCTGAAACCCTCATATTAAACACCAGTGGTATTCACTAAGATGAAGGTTATATTTCACATACTGTTTTATAGTTTTGTCATTCTTTATTTTAAATAATCTTCTTATTGAATTATTCCATATTTGTGTACATGTGATAAGGCCTCACAGAGGGACAGAGATAATGACTGACACCTGTGATAACCTGAAGTACCCAAAAGGGCCACTAAATGTCTTGTGATAGATCACATAAATTCCTTGAAATAAACCACAATTCTTGTTGTTTATTGGTGAACTTTGAAGAGGTTAAGTAATAGACCCTCCCTCTGCAACCCTAACCGTGAGCTACCGGGCACTCACACTCCATAACACCAGGCCTGCACCGTGAGCTACCGGGCACTCACTCTCCGTAACACCAGGCCTGCACCGTGAGCTACCGGGCACTCACTCTCCGTAACACCAGGCCTGCACCGTGAGTTACCGGGCACTCACTCTCCGTAACACCAGGCCTGCACCGTGAGTTACCGGGCACTCACTCTCCGTAACACCAGGCCTGCACCGTGAGCTACCGGGCACTCACTCTCCGTAACACCAGGCCTGCACCGTGAGTTACCGGGCACTCACTCTCCGTAACACCAGGCCTGCACCGTGAGTTACCGGGCACTCACTCTCCGTAACACCAGGCCTGCACCGTGAGCTACCGGGCACTCACTCTCCGTAACACCAGGCCTGCACCGTGAGTTACCGGGCACTCACACTCCGTAACACCAGGCCTGCACCGTGAGCTACCGGGCACTCACTCTCCGTAACACCAGGCCTGCACCGTGAGCTACCGGGCACTCACTCTCCGTAACACCAGGCCTGCACCGTGAGCTACCGGGCACTCACTCTCCGTAACACCAGGCCTGCACCGTGAGCTACCGGGCACTCACTCTCCGTAACACCAGGCCTGCACCGTGAGCTACCGGGCACTCACTCTCCGTAACACCAGGCCTGCACCGTGAGCTACCGGGCACTCACTCTCCGTAACACCAGGCCTGCACCGTGAGTTACCGGGCACTCACTCTCCGTAACACCAGGCCTGCACCGTGAGTTACCGGGCACTCACTCTCCGTAACACCAGGCCTGCACCGTGAGTTACCGGGCACTCACTCTCCGTAACACCAGGCCTGCACCGTGAGTTACCGGGCACTCACTCTCCGTAACACCAGGCCCTGCATCCCAAATGGAACCCTATTCCCTACATAGTGCACTACTTTTGACCAGAGCCTCTAGTCGTCCCAACAGCACACATTGTTGTTGTGTCCCCGGACAAGTACACCTGATTTTAACTTGTCATCAAGCCCTCAATGAGTTGAATCAGGTGAGTTTGTTCTAGCTGCACCAAAGATGTATGCTGTTGAGGGGACTGGAGTTGGGCTGTTGTGGGGACTGGAGTTGGGCTGTTGGAGGTACTGGAGGACTGGAGTTGGGCTGTTGGGAGGACTGTAGTTGGGCTGTTGGAGTTACTGGAGGACTGGAGTTGGGCTGTTGGAGGTACTGGAGGACTGGAGTTGGGCTGTTGGAGGTACTGGAGGACTGGAGTTGGGCTGTTGGAGGTATTGGAGGACTGGAGTTGGGCCAACAGAATAGCTGCCTGCCAGTTAGCAGACTGAATGACAAACAGAATAGTTGCCTGCCAGTTAGCAGACTGAATGACGAACAGAATAGTTGCCTGCCAGTTAGCAGACTGAATGACAAACAGAATAGCTGCCTGCCAGTTAGCAGACTGAATGACAACAGAATAGCTGCCTGCCAGTTAGCAGACTGAATGACAAACAGAATAGCTGCCTGCCAGTTAGCAGACTGAATGACAAACAGAATAGCTGCCTGCCAGTTAGCAGACTGAATGACAAACAGAATAGTTACCTGCCAGTTAGCAGACTGAATGACAAACAGAATAGCTGCCTGCCAGTTAGCAGACTGAATGACAACAGAATGGCTGCCTGCCAGTTAGCAGACTGAATGACAAACAGAATAGCTGCCTGCCAGTTAGCAGACTGAATGACAAACATAGTAGTTACCTGCCAGTTAGCAGACTGAATGACAAACAGAATAGCTGCCTGCCAGTTAGCAGACTGAATGACAACAGAATGGCTGCCTGCCAGTTAGCAGACTGAATGACAAACAGAATAGCTGCCTGCCAGTTAGCAGACTGAATGACAAACATAGTAGTTACCTGCCAGTTAGCAGACTGAATGACAAACAGAATAGCTGCCTGCCAGTTAGCAGACTGAATGACAACAGAATGGCTGCCTGCCAGTTAGCAGACTGAATGACAAACAGAATAGCTGCCTGCCAGTTAGCAGACTGAATGACAAACAGAATAGCTGCCTGCCAGTTAGCAGACTGAATGACAAACAGAATAGCTACCTGCCAGTTAGCAGACTGAATGACAAACAGAATAGCTACCTGCCAGTTAGCAGACTGAATGACAAACAGAATAGCTGCCTGCCAGTTAGCAGACTGAATGACAACAGAATAGCTGCCTGCCAGTTAGCAGACTGAATGACAACAGAATAGTTACCTGCCAGTTAGCAGACTGAATGACAAACAGAATAGTTACCTGCCAGTTAGCAGACTGAATGACAACAGAATAGCTGCCTGCCAGTTAGCAGACTGAATGACAAACAGAATAGCTGCCTGCCAGTTAGCAGACTGAATGACAACAGGATAGCTGCCTGCCAGTTAGCAGACTGAATGACAAACAGAATAGCTGCCTGCCAGTTAGCAGACTGAATGACAAACAGAATAGCTGCCTGCCAGTTAGCAGACTGAATGACAAACAGAATAGCTGCCTGCCAGTTAGCAGACTGAATGACAAACAGAATAGCTGCCTGCCAGTTAGCAGACTGAATGACAACAGAATAGCTGCCTGCCAGTTAGCAGACTGAATGACAACAGAATAGCTGCCTGCCAGTTAGCAGACTGAATGACAACAGAATAGCTGCCTGCAGAACATTTATTTTGTGTGTGTTAATACCCTCATTCCTTATCCACCACAGCTGTAAGCATTTCATTTATTCTCCAAACTGATCTCTGAAGCAGCAAATCCTTTGTCAATATTGTTTCCACTGTGCTGGACCCATCTCTCTCTTATCTCTCCATGTTTTTCTTTCCCTCCCTCGAGCCATTCTGCTCCTTCTCTATCTCCTCTCCTTCTCTCTCCTCTCCTTCATTCTCTCCTCTCCTTCTCTCTCTCCTCTCCTTCATTATCTCCTCCCTTTCACTCTCTCCTCCCCTTCACTATCTCCTCTCCTTCTCTCTCCTCCCCTTCTCTCTCTCCTCTCCTTCATTCTCTCCTCTCCTTCATTCTCTCATCTCCTTCATTCTCTCCTCTCTTTCATTCTCTCCTCTCTCCTTCTCTCTCTCATCTCCTTCATTATCTCCTCCCTTTCACTCTCTCCTCCCCTTCACTATCTCCTCTCCCTCTCTCTCCTCCCCTTCATTATCTCTCTCCTCCCCTTCAGTCTGGGGTGGATGTGTATTAGACAGGTCTGGGGTGGATGTGTATTAGACAGGTCTGGGGTGGATGTGTATTAGACAGGTCTGGGGGTGGATGTGTATTAGACAGGTCTGGGGGTGGATGTGTATTAGACAGGTCTGGGGGTGGATGTGTATTAGACAGGTCTGGGGTGGATGTGTATTAGACAGGTCTGGGGGTGGATGTGTATTAGACAGGTCTGGGGGTGGATGTGTATTAGACAGGTCTGGGGTGGATGTGTATTAGACAGGTCTGGGGGTGGATGTGTATTAGACAGGTCTGGGGTGGATGTGTATTAGACAGGTCTGGGGTGGATGTGTATTAGACAGGTCTGGGGTGGATGTGTATTAGACAGGTCTGGGGGTCTGCCACATTTTTTCTCCACTTCATCCTCACTCCCTTTCTTCTCTTCCTCTCCTTTCTCCTCTTCCTCTCCTTTCTCCTCTTCCTCTCCTTTCTCCTCTTCCTCTCCTTTCTCCTCTTCCTCTCCCTTCTACTTGTCTTGTTCTTCCTATTCCTCTTTCACCTCCTCCTCTTCCTCCCTCCTTTTCCTCCTCTTCCGCCTCCATCTTCCTCCTACCTCCTCCTCTTCCTGCTCTTGCGCCTCCTCCTCTTCCTCCTCCATCTTCCTCCTACCTCCTCCTTTTCCTCCTCCTCTTGCTCCTCCTCTTCCTTTTCCCCCTCCTCCTCTTGCTCCTCTTCCTCCTACCTCCTCCTTTTCCCCCTCCTCCTCTTCCTCCTCCCTCCTCCTCTTCCTCCTCCCTCCTCCTCTTCCTTCTCCCTCCTCCTCTTCCTCCTACCTCCTTTTACTCCTCCTTTTCCCCCTCCGCCTCTTGCTCCTCTTCCTCCTACCTCCTCCTTTTCCACCTCCTCTTGCTCCTCCTCTTCCTTTGCCCCCTCCTCCTCTTGCTCCTCTTCCTCCTACCTCCTCCTTTTCCCCCTCCTCCTCTTGCTCCTCCTCTTCCTCATCCCTCCTCCTCTTCCTCCTACCTCCTTTTACTCCTCCTTTTCCCCCTCTTGCTCCTCCTCTTCCTCCTCCCTCCTCCTCTTCCTCCTACCTCCTTTTACTCCTCCTTTTCCCCCTCCGCCTCTTGCTCCTCCTCCTCCTCCTACCTCCTCCTCTTCCTCCTACCTCCTTTTACTCCTCCTCTTCCTCCTCCTTTTCCCCCTCCGCCTCTTGCTCCTCCTCCTCCTCTTCCTCCTACCACCTCCTCCACCTGCTCCTCCTGGTTGTTTCACATCCAATAGAAACATTTCCCTCCAAATCTCTTAAATTCCAGCATTGTGAAGTGTTCCTGGAGTGCGCGCGTGTGTATGTGTGTGTGTGTGTGTGTGTGTGTGTGTGCGTGTGTGTGTGTGTGTGTGTGTGTCCGACAGATGAGCTCTGCTCTGTGTGTTCTCTGTTCAGCACAACCAACAATCATCAAGGACATTTGAAAAACCCTTTGTGTTGATTGAAAGGTAGCTGCTTGCCTTGATTTCACACCAGTAGTAGTAGTAGTAGTAGTAGTTGTGTGTGTGTGTGTGTGTGAGAGAGGTGTGTGTGTGTGAGAGGTGTGTGTGTGTGTGTATGTTTCATCTGCTTTAACTGTGATCTTACCTCTGAGAGGAGAAATATTCCATCACTCCTTAACGACTTGTTTTCAGATTTTCCAACATCTTTGAAACTGTGGATTTTTTAAACATTTCTTATTGAATCCCTCGTGAGCCTTGGGCTTAGTGAAAATATCTATTCGATTTATTTAGCATAACACAGTGTCTATATTCTATAGTAAGCCTTCTGTCCATTTGTTCTTTGTCTTACTTTGATCAATGTCTTCAGGCAGTGTCTCCTCTGTTTGCCCGATAGCAGAAGCTGTGTGTGTGTGTGTGTGTGTGTGTGTGTGTGTGTGTGTGTGTGTGTGTGTGTGTGTGTGTGTGTGTGTGTGTGTGTGTGTGTGTGTGTGTGTATTCTATAAAAAGGGTATTTTATTAATGAAACAGAATCAGAACAATTTGTTTTCAGGCGTTGAAGCTGGATCCCTTCTCTGTGGTGAAATCCTGTGGAACAGGGCTGTAACTAACCCCAACCCTACAGTAGGCTAGAGGCTAGCTGCTGGAATGAGCTGTAACTAACCCTAACCCTACAGTAGGCTAGAGGCTAGCTGCTGGAATGAGCTGTAACTAACCCTAACCCTACAGTAGGCTAGAGGCTAGCTGCTGGAATGAGCTGTAACTAACCCTAACCCTACAGTAGGCTAGAGGCTAGCTGCTGGAATGAGCTGTAACTAACCCTAACCCTACAGTAGGCTAGAGGCTAGCTGCTGGAATGAGCTGTAACTAACCCTAACCCTACAGTAGGCTAGAGGCTAGCTGCTGGAATGAGCTGTAACTAACCCTAACCCTACAGTAGGCTAGAGGCTAGCTGCTGGAATGAGCTGTAACTAACCCTAACCCTACAGTAGGCTAGAGGCTAGCTGCTGGAATGAGCTGTAACTAACCCTAACCCTACAGTAGGCTAGAGGCTAGCTGCTGGAATGAGCTGTAACTAACCCTAACCCTACAGTAGGCTAGAGGCTAGCTGCTGGAATGAGCTGTAACTAACCCTAACCCTACAGTAGGCTAGAGGCTAGCTGCTGGAATGAGCTGTAACTAACCCTAACCCTACAGTAGGCTAGAGGCTAGCTGCTGGAATGAGCTGTAACTAACCCTAACCCTACAGTAGGCTAGAGGCTAGCTGCTGGAATGAGCTGTAACTAACCCTAACCCTACAGTAGGCTAGAGGCTAGCTGCTGGAATGAGCTGTAACTAACCCTAACCCTACAGTAGGCTAGAGGCTAGCTGCTGGAATGAGCTGTAACTAACCCTAACCCTACAGTAGGCTAGAGGCTAGCTGCTGGAATGAGCTGTAACTAACCCTAACCCTACAGTAGGCTAGAGGCTAGCTGCTGGAATGAGCTGTAACTAACCCTAACCCTACAGTAGGCTAGAGGCTAGCTGCTGGAATGAGCTGTAACTAACCCTAACCCTACAGTAGGCTAGAGGCTAGCTGCTGGAATGAGCTGTAACTAACCCTAACCCTACAGTAGGCTAGAGGCTAGCTGCTGGAATGAGCTGTAACTAACCCTAACCCTACAGTAGGCTAGAGGCTAGCTGCTGGAATGAGCTGTAACTAACCCTAACCCTACAGTAGGCTAGAGGCTAGCTGCTGGAATGAGCTGTAACTAACCCTAACCCTACAGTAGGCTAGAGGCTAGCTGCTGGAATGAGCTGTAACTAACCCTAACCCTACAGTAGGCTAGAGGCTAGCTGCTGGAATGAGCTGTAACTAACCCTAACCCTACAGTAGGCTAGAGGCTAGCTGCTGGAATGAGCTGTAACTAACCCTAACCCTACAGTAGGCTAGAGGCTAGCTGCTGGAATGAGCTGTAACTAACCCTAACCCTACAGTAGGCTAGAGGCTAGCTGCTGGAATGAGCTGTAACTAACCCTAACCCTACAGTAGGCTAGAGGCTAGCTGCTGGAATGAGCTGTAACTAACCCTAACCCTACAGTAGGCTAGAGGCTAGCTGCTGGAATGAGCTGTAACTAACCCTAACCCTACAGTAGGCTAGAGGCTAGCTGCTGGAATGAGCTGTAACTAACCCTAACCCTACAGTAGGCTAGAGGCTAGCTGCTGGAATGAGCTGTAACTAACCCTAACCCTACAGTAGGCTAGAGGCTAGCTGCTGGAATGAGCTGTAACTAACCCTAACCCTACAGTAGGCTAGAGGCTAGCTGCTGGAATGAGCTGTAACTAACCCTAACCCTACAGTAGGCTAGAGGCTAGCTGCTGGAATGAGCTGTAACTAACCCTAACCCTACAGTAGGCTAGAGGCTAGCTGCTGGAATGAGCTGTAACTAACCCTAACCCTACAGTAGGCTAGAGGCTAGCTGCTGGAATGAGCTGTAACTAACCCTAACCCTACAGTAGGCTAGAGGCTAGCTGCTGGAATGAGCTGTAACTAACCCTAACCCTACAGTAGGCTAGAGGCTAGCTGCTGGAATGAGCTGTAACTAACCCTAACCCTACAGTAGGCTAGAGGCTAGCTGCTGGAATGAGCTGTAACTAACCCTAACCCTACAGTAGGCTAGAGGCTAGCTGCTGGAATGAGCTGTAACTAACCCTAACCCTACAGTAGGCTAGAGGCTAGCTGCTGGAATGAGCTGTAACTAACCCTAACCCTACAGTAGGCTAGAGGCTAGCTGCTGGAATGAGCTGTAACTAACCCTAACCCTACAGTAGGCTAGAGGCTAGCTGCTGGAATGAGCTGTAACTAACCCTAACCCTACAGTAGGCTAGAGGCTAGCTGCTGGAATGAGCTGTAACTAACCCTAACCCTACAGTAGGCTAGAGGCTAGCTGCTGGAATGAGCTGTAACTAACCCTAACCCTACAGTAGGCTAGAGGCTAGCTGCTGGAATGAGCTGTAACTAACCCTAACCCTACAGTAGGCTAGAGGCTAGCTGCTGGAATGAGCTGTAACTAACCCTAACCCTACAGTAGGCTAGAGGCTAGCTGCTGGAATGAGCTGTAACTAACCCTAACCCTACAGTAGGCTAGAGGCTAGCTGCTGGAATGAGCTGTAACTAACCCTAACCCTACAGTAGGCTAGAGGCTAGCTGCTGGAATGAGCTGTAACTAACCCTAACCCTACAGTAGGCTAGAGGCTAGCTGCTGGAATGAGCTGTAACTAACCCTAACCCTACAGTAGGCTAGAGGCTAGCTGCTGGAATGAGCTGTAACTAACCCTAACCCTACAGTAGGCTAGAGGCTAGCTGCTGGAATGAGCTGTAACTAACCCTAACCCTACAGTAGGCTAGAGGCTAGCTGCTGGAATGAGCTGTAACTAACCCTAACCCTACAGTAGGCTAGAGGCTAGCTGCTGGAATGAGCTGTAACTAACCCTAACCCTACAGTAGGCTAGAGGCTAGCTGCTGGAATGAGCTGTAACTAACCCTAACCCTACAGTAGGCTAGAGGCTAGCTGCTGGAATGAGCTGTAACTAACCCTAACCCTACAGTAGGCTAGAGGCTAGCTGCTGGAATGAGCTGTAACTAACCCTAACCCTACAGTAGGCTAGAGGCTAGCTGCTGGAATGAGCTGTAACTAACCCTAACCCTACAGTAGGCTAGAGGCTAGCTGCTGGAATGAGCTGTAACTAACCCTAACCCTACAGTAGGCTAGAGGCTAGCTGCTGGAATGAGCTGTAACTAACCCTAACCCTACAGTAGGCTAGAGGCTAGCTGCTGGAATGAGCTGTAACTAACCCTAACCCTACAGTAGGCTAGAGGCTAGCTGCTGGAATGAGCTGTAACTAACCCTAACCCTACAGTAGGCTAGAGGCTAGCTGCTGGAATGAGCTGTAACTAACCCTAACCCTACAGTAGGCTAGAGGCTAGCTGCTGGAATGAGCTGTAACAAGCAGTTCTCCTACAGTAGGCTAGAGGCTAGCTGCTGGAATGAGCTGTAACAAGCCGTTCTCCTACAGTAGGCTAGAGGCTAGCTGCTGGAATTAGCTTTTTACAAGCAGTTCTCCTACAGTAGGCTAGAGGCTAGCTGCTGGAATGAGCTGTAACAAGCAGTTCTCCTACAGTAGGCTAGAGGCTAGCTGCTGGAATGAGCTGTAACAAGCAGTTCTCCTACAGTAGGCTAAAGGCTAGCTGCTGGAATTAGCTTTTTACAAGCAGTTCTCCTACAGTAGGCTAGAGGCTAGCTGCTGGAATGAGCTGTAACAAGCCGTTCTCCTACAGTAGGCTAGAGGCTAGCTGCTGGAATGAGCTGTAACAAGCAGTTCTCCTACAGTAGGCTAGAGGCTAGCTGCTGGAATGAGCTGTAACAAGCAGTTCTCCTACAGTAGGCTAGAGGCTAGCTGCTGGAATTAGCTTTTTACAAGCAGTTGTCCTACAGTAGGCTAGAGGCTAGCTGCTGGAATGAGCTGTAACAAGCCGTTCTCCTACAGTAGGCTAGAGGCTAGCTGCTGGAATGAGCTGTAACAAGCCGTTCTCCTACAGTAGACTAGAGGCTAGCTGCTGGAATGGGCTGTAAACAAGCAGTTCTCCTACAGTAGGCTAGAGGCTAGCTGCTGGAATGAGCTGTAACAAGCAGTTCTCCTACAGTAGGCTAGAGGCTAGCTGATGGAATGAGCTGTAACAAGCCGTTCTCCTACAGTAGGCTAGAGGCTAGCTGCTGGAATGGGCTGTAACAAGCAGTTCTCCTACAGTAGGCTAGAGGCTAGCTGCTGGAATGAGCTGTAACAAGCAGTTCTCCTACAGTAGGCTAGAGGCTAGCTGCTGGAATGAGCTGTAACAAGCCATTCTCCTACAGTAGGCTAGAGGCTAGCTGCTGGAATCAGCTGTAACAAGCAGTTCTCCTACAGTAGGCTAGAGGCTAGCTGCTGGAATGAGCTGTAACAAGCAGTTCTCCTACGGTAGGCTAGAGGCTAGCTGCTGGAATTAGCTGTAACAAGCAGTTCTCCTACAGTAGGCTAGAGGCTAGCTGCTGGAATGAGCTGTAACAAGCAGTTCTCCTACAGTAGGCTAGAGGCTAGCTGCTGGAATGAGCTGTAACAAGCCGTTCTCCTACAGTAGGCTAGAGGCTAGCTGCTGGAATGAGCTGTAACAAGCAGTTCTCCTACAGTAGGCTAGAGGCTAGCTGCTGGAATTAGCTTTTTACAAGCAGTTGTCCTACAGTAGGCTAGAGGCTAGCTGCTGGAATGAGCTGTAAACAAGCAGTTCTCCTACAGTAGGCTAGAGGTTAGCTGATTGAATGAGCTGTAACAAGCAGTTCTTCTACAGTAGGCTAGAGGCTAGCTGCTGGAATGAGCTGTAACAAGCAGTTCTCCTACAGTAGGCTAGAGGCTAGCTGCTGGATTGAGCTTTTTACAAGCTGTCGCTTCAGTCATGAGGCATTTCAGATAGATATTCCATGAATAGAGCTGACATGATTCCTTATTCCAAATGACAGACAGTCATATCTGTTCTACATAATATATTACTACCTGAAGTTCCACAAAGCTGTACTAAACCCGGCCCAGGTATGTGTTTACTAAACATGTTGTCTTATAGTGAGTGTTTGACCTCTTTCTCCCTCTTCCTCTTTGCCCGGCAACTCAACTTCCTTTCTTACCGCAGTGTGTCTCCCTCCTGTCATTTCCACACATGACCAGGCCAGTTTCCTGGACAGCTTGGCATAGGGACTAGAGACCAGTTTCCTGGACAGCTTGGCGTAGTGACTAGGGACCAGTTTCCTGGACAGCTTGGCATAGTGACTAGGGACCAGTTTCCTGGACAGCTTGGCGTAGTGACTAGGGACCAGTTTCCTGGACAGCTTGGCGTAGTGACTAGAGACCAGTTTCCTGGACAGCTTGGCGTAGTGACTAGGGACCAGTTTCCTGGACAGCTTGGCGTAGTGACTAGGGACCAGTTTCCTGGACAGCTTGGCGTAGTGACTAGGGACCAGTTTCCTGGACAGCTTGGCATAGTGACTAGAGACCAGTTTCCTGGACAGCTTGGCATAGTGACTAGAGACCAGTTTCCTGGACAGCTTGGCGTAGTGACTAGGGACCAGTTTCCTGGACAGCTTGGCGTAGTGACTAGGGACCAGTTTCCTGGACAGCTTGGCATAGTGACTAGGGACCAGTTTCCTGGACAGCTTGGCGTAGTGACTAGAGACCAGTTTCCTGGACAGCTTGGCGTAGTGACTAGGGACCAGTTTCCTGGACAGCTTGGCGTAGTGACTAGGGACCAGTTTCCTGGACAGCTTGGCGTAGTGACTAGGGACCAGTTTCCTGGACAGCTTGGCATAGTGACTAGAGACCAGTTTCCTGGACAGCTTGGCGTAGTGACTAGGGACCAGTTTACCTGGACAGCTTGGCGTAGTGACTAGGGACCAGTTTCCTGGACAGCTTGGCGTAGTGACTAGGGACCAGTTTCCTGGACAGCTTGGCGTAGTGACTAGAGACCAGTTTCCTGGACAGCTTGGCGTAGTGACTAGGGACCAGTTTCCTGGACAGCTTGGCGTAGTGACTAGGGACCAGTTTCCTGGACAGCTTGGCATAGTGACTAGGGACCAGTTTCCTGGACAGCTTGGCATAGTGACTAGAGACCAGTTTCCTGGACAGCTTGGTGTAGTGACTAGAGACCAGTTTCCTGGACAGCTTGGCATAGTGACTAGAGACCAGTTTCCTGGACAGCTTGGCGTAGTGACTAGAGACCAGTTTCCTGGACAGCTTGGCGTAGTGACTAGGGACCAGTTTCCTGGACAGCTTGGCATAGTGACTAGGGACCAGTTTCCTGGACAGCTTGGCATAGTGACTAGAGACCAGTTTCCTGGACAGCTTGGCGTAGTGACTAGGGACCAGTTTCCTGGACAGCTTGGCGTAGTGACTAGGGACCAGTTTCCTGGACAACTTGGCATAGTGACTAGGGACCAGTTTCCTGGACAGCTTGGCATAGTGACTAGAGACCAGTTTCCTGGACAGCTTGGCGTAGTGACTAGAGACCAGTTTCCTGGACAGCTTGGCATAGTGACTAGAGACCAGTTTCCTGGACAGCTTGGCATAGTGACTAGAGACCAGTTTCCTGGACAGCTTGGCATAGTGACTAGAGACCAGTTTCCTGGACAGCTTGGCGTAGTGTGTATCGACACCCTGGGTGCCCGTAAAGATCTTTGACACACTTTGATGACCTGACAGCCTGCCAGTGAGACACACAGCGTCTTGGACGACCGGCCGGCCAATGGGGTTGAGCCCTATGCTGGGATCCATAATACCCAGAATGCCTCAGGGCACACACATATACACACAGGCTATGGATTGACCTCTCCGCGACCCTGGCCTCTTAACGACATCATCGCTTCATTTAAAGCAGAGACTCCAAACACATTTGCATTTGTTGCTCGGGTTTTGGTTTAATGTCTCAGCAACAGCGTGACGGTTGCCTCGTGTATGAGAGAGAGAGGCCGGAGTTGGTGTCACCTTCCAACCGTGCAGGAAGGAGAGGACAGGATATATGCCCTGAAGGTTGGTGTTTTATCTCTCCAGGAAATGCAGAATAAACAAATGAAGTCAAAGTGTCCCATGAGTCTGAGTGGAGCTCGGCCTGGTTTTCACCCCTAGAGCCCCATGAGTCTGAGTGGAGCTCGGCCTGGTTTTCACCCCTAGAGCCCCATGAGTCTGAGTGGAGCTCGGCCTGGTTTTCACCCCTAGAGCCCCATGAGTCTTGAGTGGAGCTCGGCCTGGTTTTCACCCCTAGAGCCCCATGAGTCTGAGTGGAGCTCGGCCTGGTTTTCACCCCTAGAGCCCCATGGGTCTGAGTGGAGCTCGGCCTGGTTTTCACCCCTAGAGCCCCATGAGCCTGAGTGGAGCTCGGCCTGGTTTTCACCCCTAGAGCCCCATGAGCCTGAGTGGAGCTCGGCCTGGTTTTCACCCCTAGAGCCCCATGGGTCTGAGTGGAGCTCGGCCTGGTTTTCACCCCTAGAGCCTCATGAGTCTGAGTGGAGCTCGGCCTGGTTTTCACCCCTAGAGCCTCATGAGTCTGAGTGGAGCTCGGCCTGGTTTTCACCCCTAGAGCCTCATGAGTCTGAGTGGAGCTCGGCCTGGTTTTCACCCCTAGAGCCCCATGAGCCTGAGTGGACCTCGGCCTGGTTTTCACCCCTAGAGCCTCTCAGCCGGCCTGTATTGAGGCAGTGAGTCAAATGGAATGATGTTGGTAGAAGTGTTTAAACCTAATACAGATTATAACACATCCTGGAGTGGCGTTATAGTAACTACAAACTAGGGGTGTGCTGACATGGTCGTATTCGTAATCTTATCCGTTAGTTGACTGTTGATAGTGGGATCGGATGATACTGAAGTGTTTTAATATGCTTCAAATATCTACCTGCATGTTTATAGACCAAATAGCTGCAGATTAGAAGTGTGTGTGTGTGTGTGTGTGACCGGTGTTTATGTGTCCTCAACTTGCAGCGGGTTTGCAATCAGTCAGAATGGGTCGTCAGTGTTTAATATTTTTTTCCCAACACTCTTCCTCACCATGTGATTTAGCATAGCAGCAGGCTAACACTCGTCCTCACCATGTGATTTAGCATAGCAGCAGGCTAACACTCGTCCTCACCATGTGATTTAGCATCGCAGCAGGCTAACACTCGTCCTCACCATGTGATTTAGCATAGCAGCAGGCTAACACTCGTCCTCACCATGTGATTTAGCATCGCAGCAGGCTAACACTCGTCCTCACCATGTGATTTAGCATAGCAGCAGGCTAACACTCGTCCTCACCATGTGATTTAGCATAGCAGCAGGCTAACACTCGTCCTCACCATGTGATTTAGCATAGCAGCAGGCTAACACTCGTCCTCACCATGTGATTTAGCATAGCAGCAGGCTAACACTCGTCCTCACCATGTGATTTAGCATAGCAGCAGGCTAACACTCGTCCTGACCATGTGATTTAGCATAGCAGCAGGCTAACACTCGTCCTCACCATGTGATTTAGCATAGCAGCAGGCTAACACTCGTCCTCACTATGTGATTTAGCATAGCAGCAGGCTAACACTCGTCCTCACCATGTGATTTAGCATAGCAGCAGGCTAACACTCGTCCTCACCATGTGATTTAGCATAGCAGCAGGCTAACACTCGTCCTCACCATGTGATTTAGCATAGCAGCAGGCTAACACTCGTCCTCACCATGTGGTTTAGCATAGCAGCACGCTAACACTCGACCTCACCATGTGATTTAGCATAGCAGCAGGCTAACACTCGTCCTCACCATGTGATTTAGCATAGCAGCAGGCTAACACTCGTCCTGACCATGTGATTTAGCATCGCAGCAGGCTAACACTCGTCCTGACCATGTGATTTAGCATAGCAGCAGGCTAACACTCGTCCTGACCATGTGATTTAGCATCGCAGCAGGCTAACACTCGTCCTGACCATGTGATTTAGCATAGCAGCAGGCTAACACTCGTCCTGACCATGTGGTTTAGCATAGCAACAGGCTAACACTCGTCCTCACCATGTGATTTAGCATCGCAGCAGGCTAACACTCGTCCTGACCATGTGATTTAGCATAGCAGCAGGCTAACAGGAGGCAGCAGCAGGCTGAATGATCAGACCCAAACAGAGAAGTCCTTACCATGCTGGAAAGGAGTGTTTGAAATATTATATGAGAGAAAAGTAGGACGGAGTGATTGGAGGAGAGAACTTTCCCCTCCCCTCTCATTCACTCCTCCCTTCCCCCCTCCCTCCTCCTCCCCTCCTCTCCCTTCCCTCCTCCCCACCTCTCCTCTCCCTCCTCCCCTCTCCCTCCTTCCCTCTCCCTTCTTCCCTCCTCCCTTCTCAATCACTCCTCCCCTCCCTCCTTCCCACCTCTCCCCTCCTCTCCCTTCCCTTCTCCCCTCGTCTGCTCTCCCTCCTCCCCTCCTCTCCCTTCCCTCCCTCCTCTCCCCTCGTCTGCTCTCCCTCCTTTCCACCTCCCCCTCCTCTCCCTTCCCTCCTACCCTTGTCTCCTCTCCCCTCCCTCTCCTCCTCTCCTCTCATCTCCTGACTGCCAATCCAGCAGATAATGTTGTGACGTGATGAATAGGCTTTGAGCTGCCTCAGTGAAAATACTGCAGGGTCAACATGTGGCAGAGAGGATTATGGGTAGAGGAGTGGAAAGGGTCAACATGTGGCAGAGAGGATTATGGGTAGAGGAGGGATGGAATGGCTAACTTGAACTTATAAAGCCTCTTGGGCAGCTAGAAAACTAACTTCACTCTCCATGGTTTGACCTTAAGTTTCTCCTTGACTGTCTGGACTCGCTGAATATATTTCTCCTTGACTGTCTGGACTCGCTGAATATATTTCTCCTTGACTGTCTAGACTCGCTGAATATATTTCTCGTTGACTGTCTAGACTCGCTGAATATATTTCTCCTTGACTGTCTGGACTCGCTGAATATATTTCTCCTTGACTGTCTAGACTCGCTGAATATATTTCTCCTTGACTGTCTAGACTCGCTGAATATATGTCTCCTTGACTGTCTGGACTCGCTGAATATATTTCTCCTTGACTGTCTGGACTCGCTGAATATATTTCTCCTGGACTGTCTGGACTCGCTGAATATATTTCTCCTTGACTGTCTGAACTCGCTGAATGGGGAGAACAAGTATTTGATACACTGCTGATTTTGCAGATTTTCCAACTTACAAAGCATGTAGAGGTCTGTAATTTTTATCATAGGTACACTTCAACTGTGAGAGACGGAATCTAAAACAAAAATCCAGAAAATCACATTGTATGATTTTTAAGTAATTAATTTGCATTTTATTGCATGACATAAGTATTTGATACATCAGAAAAGCAGAACTTAATATTTGGTACAGAAACCTTTGTTTGCAATTACAAAGATCATACGTTTCCTGTAGTTATTGACCAGGTTTGCACACACTGCAGCAGGGATTTTGGCCCACTCCTCCATACAGACCTTCTCCAGATCCTTCAGGTTTCGGGGCTGTCGCTGGGCAATACGGACTTTCAGCTCCCTCCAAAGATTTTCTATTGGGTTCAGGTCTGGAGACTGGCTAGGCCACTCCAGGACCTTGAGATGCTTCTTACGGAGCCACTCCTTAGTTGCCCTGGCTGTGTGTTTCGGGTCGTTGTCATGCTGGAAGATCCAGCCACGACCCATCTTCAATGCTCTAACTGAGGGAAGGAGGTTTTTGGCCAAGATCTCGCGATACATGGCCCCATCCATCCTCCCCTCAATATGGTGCAGTCGTCCTGTCCCCTTTGCAGAAAAGCATCCCCAAAGAATGATGTTTCCACCTCCATGCTTCACGGTTGGGAGGGTGTTCTTGGGGTTGTACTCAACCTTCTTCTTCCTCCAAACACGGCGAGTGGAGTTTAGACCAAAAAGCTCTATTTTTGTCTCATCAGACCACATGACCTTCTCCCATTCCTCCTCTGGATCATCCAGATGGTCATTGGCAAACTTCAGACGGGCCTGGAAATGCGCTGGCTTGAGCAGGGGGACCTTGCATGCGCTGCAGGATTTCAATCCATGACGGTGTAGTGTGTTACTAATGGTTTTCTTTGAGACTGTGGTCCCAGCTCTCTTCAGGTCATTGACCAGGTCCTGCCGTGTAGTTATGGGCTGATCCCTCACCTTTCTCATGATCATTGATGCCCCACGAGGTGAGATCTTGCATGGAGCCCCAGACCGAGGGTGGTTGACCGTCATCTTCAACTTCTTCCATTTTCTAATAATTGCGCCAACAGTTGTTGCCTTCTCACCAAGCTGCTTGCCTATTGTCCTGTAGCCCATCCCAGCCTTGTGCAGGTCTACAATTTTATCCCTGATGTCCTTACACAGCTCTCTGGTCTTGGCCATTGTGGAGAGATTGGAGTCTGTTTGATTGAGTGTGTGTACAGGTGTCTTTTATACAGGTAACAAGTTCAAACAGGTGCAGTTAATACAGGTAATGAGTGGAGAACAGGAGGGCTTCTTAAAGAAAAACTAACAGGTCTGTGAGAGCCGGAATTCTTACTGGTTGGTAGGTGATCAAATACTTATGTCATGCAATAAAATGCTAATTAATTACTTAAAAATCATACAATGTGATTTTTTGGATTTTTGTTTTAGATTCCGTCTCTCACAGTTGAAGTGTACCTATGATAAAAATTACAGACCTCTACATGCTTTGTAAGTAGGAAAACCTTCAAAATCGGCAGTGTATCAAATACTTGTTCTCCCCACTGTATGTCTCCTTGACTGTCTGGACTCGCTGAATATATGTCTCGTTGACTGTCTGGACTCGCTGAATATATTTCTCCTTGACTGTCTGGACTCGCTGAATATATTTCTCCTTGACTGTCTAGACTCGCTGAATATACACTGCTCAAAAAAATAAAGGGAACACTTAAACAACACAATGTAACTCCAAGTCAATCACACTTCTGTGAAATCAAACTGTCCACTTAGGAAGCAACACTGATTGACAATAAATTTCACATGCTGTTGTGCAAATGGAATAGATAAAAGGTGGAAATTATAGGCAATTAGCAAGACACCCCCAAAAAAAGAGTGATTCTGCAGGTGGTGACCACAGACCACTTCTCAGTTCCTATGCTTCCTGGCTGATGTTTTGGTCACTTTTGAATGCTGGCGGTGCTTTCACTCTAGTGGTAGCATGAGACGGAGTCTACAACCCACACAAGTGGCTCAGGTAGTGCAGTTCATCCAGGATGGCACATCAATGCGAGCTGTGGCAAAAAGGTTTGCTGTTTCTGTCAGCGTAGTGTCCAGAGCATGGAGGCGCTACCAGGAGACAGGCCAGTACATCAGGAGACGTGGAGGAGGCCGTAGGAGGGCAACAACCCAGCAGCAGGACCGCTACCTCCGCCTTTGTGCAAGGAGGTGCACTGCCAGAGGCCTGCAAAATGACCTCCAGCAGGCCACAAATGTGCATGTGTCTGCTCAAACGGTCAGAAACAGACTCCATGAGGGTGGTATGAGGGCCCGACGTCCACAGGTGGGGGTTGTGCTTACAGCCCAACACCGTGCAGGACGTTTGGCATTTGCCAGAGAACACCAAGATTGGCAAATTCGCCACTGGCGCCCTGTGCTCTTCACAGATGAAAGCAGGTTCACACTGAGCACATGAGCACATGTGACAGACGTGACAGAGTCTGGAGACGCCGTGGAGAACGTTCTGCTGCCTGCAACATCCTCCAGCATGACCGGTTTGGCGATGGGTCAGTCATGGTGTGGGGTGGCATTTCTTTGTGGGGCCGCACAGCCCTCCATGTGCTCGCCAGAGGTAGCCTGACTGCCATTAGGTACCGAGATGAGATCCTCAGACCCCTTGTGAGACCATATGCTGACACATGCACATTTATGGCCTGCTGGAGGTCATTTTGCAGGGCTCTGGCAGTGCACCTCCTTGCACAAAGGCGGAGGTAGCGGTCCTGCTGCTGGGTTGTTGCCCTCCTACGGCCTCCTCCACGTCTCCTGATGTACTGGCCTGTCTCCTGGTAGCGCCTCCATGCTCTGGACACTACGCTGACAGACACAGCAAACCTTTTTGCCACAGCTCGCATTGATGTGTCATCCTGGATGAACTGCACTACCTGAGCCACTTGTGTGGGTTGTAGACTCCGTCTCATGCTACCACTAGAGTGAGAGCACCGCCAGCATTCAAAAGTGACCAAAACATCAGCCAGGAAGCATAGGAACTGAGAAGTGGTCTGTGGTCACCACCTGCAGAATCACTCCTTTTTTGGGGGTGTCTTGCTAATTGCCTATAATTTCCACCTTTTGTCTATTCCATTTGCACAACAGCATGTGAAATTTATTGTCAATCAGTGTTGCTTCCTAAGTGGACAGTTTGATTTCACATAAGTGTGATTGACTTGGAGTTACATTGTGTTGTTTAAGTGTTCCCTTTATTTTTTTGAGCAGTGTATTTCTCATTGACTGTCTGGACTCGCTGAATATATTTCTCCTTGACTGTCTGGACTCAGTCAATATATTTCTCCTTGACTGTCTGGACTCGCTGAATATATTTCTTCTTGACTGTCTGGACTCGCTGAATATATTTCTTCTTGACTGTCTGGACTCGCTGAATATATTTCTCCTTGACTGTCTGGACTCGCTGAATATGATTCTCCTTTACTGTCTGGACTCGCTGAATATATTTCTCCTTGACTGTCTGGACTTGCTGAATATATTTCTCCTTGACTGTCTGAACTCGCTGAATATATTTCTCCTTGACTGTCTAGACTCGCTGAATATATTTCTCCTGGACTGTCTGGACTCGCTGAATATATTTCTCCTTGACTGTCTAGACTCGCTGAATATATTTCTCCTTGACTGTCTGAACTCGCTGAATATATTTCTCCTTGACTGTCTAGACTCGCTGAATATATTTCTCCTGGACTGTCTGGACTCGCTGAATATATTTCTCCTTGACTGTCTAGACTCGCTGAATATATTTCTCCTGGACTGTCTGGACTCGCTGAATATATTTCTCCTTGACTGTCTGGACTCGCTGAATATAATTCTCCTTGACTGTCTGAACTCGCTGAATATATTTCTCCTTGACTGTCTGGACTCGCTGAATATATTTCTCCTTGACTGTCTGGACTCGCTGAATATATTTCTCCTTGACTGTCTGAACTCGCTGAATATATTTCTCCTTGACTGTCTGAACTCGCTGAATATATTTCTCCTTGACTGTCTAGACTCGCTGAATATATTTCTCCTGGACTGTCTGGACTCGCTGAATATATTTCTCCTTGACTGTCTAGACTCGCTGAATATATTTCTCCTTGACTGTCTGAACTCGCTGAATATATTTCTCCTTGACTGTCTAGACTCGCTGAATATATTTATCCTGGACTGTCTGGACTCGCTGAATATATTTCTCCTTGACTGTCTAGACTCGCTGAATATATTTCTCCTGGACTGTCTGGACTCGCTGAATATATTGCTCCTTGACTGTCTGGACTCGCTGAATATATTTCTCCTTGACTGTCTGAACTCGCTGAATATATTTCTCCTTGACTGTCTGGACTCGCTGAATATATTTCTCCTTGACTGTCTGGACTCGCTGAATATATTTTCTCCTTGACTGTCTGGACTCGCTGAATATATGTATCCTTGACTGTCTGAACTCGCTGAATATATTTCTCCTTGACTGTCTGAACTCGCTGAATATATGTCTCCTTGACTGTCTAGACTCGCTGAATATATTTCTCCTGGACTGTCTGGACTCGCTGAATATATTTCTCCTTGACTGTCTAGACTCGCTGAATATATTTCTCCTTGACTGTCTGAACTCGCTGAATATATTTCTCCTTGACTGTCTAGACTCGCTGAATATATTTCTCCTGGACTGTCTGGACTCGCTGAATATATTTCTCCTTGACTGTCTAGACTCGCTGAATATATTTCTCCTGGACTGTCTGGACTCGCTGAATATATTTCTCCTTGACTGTCTGGACTCGCTGAATATATTTCTCCTTGACTGTCTAGACTCGCTGAATATATTTCTCCTGGACTGTCTAGACTCGCTGAATATATTTCTCCTTGACTGTCTGGACTCGCTGAATATATTTATCCTGGACTGTGGACTCGCTGAATATATTTATCCTTGACTGTCTGGACTCAGTGAATATATTTTCTCATAGACGTCTGGTCTCTTGAATGGATGCGTGTGCTAATGAGTAGCCTCATTTGCGGCGGCTGTTCTGTGTTTCATCGGGGGGGGGGGGGGGGGGCTCCCGAGCTGGGAGCAAACAAAGAGGAGGGTTGGTGTGTGGAGGCTGGGTGTGATGATGGGTAATGTGGCTGTGTTCACCCCACCACCATGGGCCCTGTCGGCTCCACATTCACAACACACCCCAACCTGCACTGGGATCCACATTCACAACACACCCCAACCTGCACTGTGGACCTCATTCACAACACACCCCAACCTGCACTGTGGACCACATTCACAACACACCTCAACCTGTGGACCACATTCACAACACACCCCAACCTGCACTGTGGACCACATTCACAACACACCCCAACCTACACTGTGGACCACATTCACAACACACCCCAACCTGCACTGTGGACCACATTCACAACACACCCCAACCTGCACTGTGGACCACATTCACAACACACCCCAACCTACACTGTGGACCACATTCACAACACACCCCAACCTGCACTGTGGACCACATTCACAACACACCCCAACCTGCACTGTGGGCCACATTCACAACACACCTCAACCTGCACTGTGGGCCACATTCACAACACACCCCAACCTGTGGACCACATTCACAACACACCCCAACCTGCACTGTGGACCACATTCACAACACACCTCAACCTGCACTGTGGGCCACATTCACAACACACCCCAACCTGCACTGTGGACCACATTCACAACACACCTCAACCTGTGGACCACATTCACAACACACCCCAACCTGTGGACCACATTCACAACACACCCCAACCTGCACTGTGGACCACATTCACAACACACCTCAACCTGCACTGTAGACCACATTCACAACACACCCCAACCTGCACTGTGGACCACATTCACAACACACCCCAACCTGCACTGTGGACCACATTCACAACACACCCCAACCTGCACTGTGGGCCTCATTCACAACACACCCCAACCTGTGGACCACATTCACAACACACCCCAACCTGCACTGTGGACCACATTCACAACACACCCCAACCTGCACTGTGGGCCACATTCACAACACACCCCAACCTGCACTGTGGACCACATTCACAACACACCCCAACCTGCACTGTGGACCTCATTCACAACACACCTCAACCTGCACTGTGGACCACATTCACAACACACCCCAACCTGTGGACCACATTCACAACACACCCCAACCTGCACTGTGGACCTCATTCACAACACACCCCAACCTGCACTGTGGACCACATTCACAACACACCTCAACCTGTGGACCACATTCACAACACACCCCAACCTGCACTGTGGACCACATTCACAACACACCCCAACCTACACTGTGGACCACATTCACAACACACCCCAACCTGCACTGTGGACCACATTCACAACACACCCCAACCTGCACTGTGGACCACATTCACAACACACCCCAACCTACACTGTGGACCACATTCACAACACACCCCAACCTGCACTGTGGACCACATTCACAACACACCCCAACCTGCACTGTGGGCCACATTCACAACACACCTCAACCTGCACTGTGGGCCACATTCACAACACACCCCAACCTGTGGACCACATTCACAACACACCCCAACCTGCACTGTGGACCACATTCACAACACACCTCAACCTGCACTGTGGGCCACATTCACAACACACCCCAACCTGTGGACCACATTCACAACACACCCCAACCTGCACTGTGGACCACATTCACAACACACCCCAACCTGCACTGTGGACCACATTCACAACACACCTCAACCTGCACTGTGGACCACATTCACAACACACCTCAACCTGTGGACCACATTCACAACACACCCCAACCTGCACTGTGGACCACATTCACAACACACCCCAACCTGCACTGTGGACCACATTCACAACACACCCCAACCTGTGGACCACATTCACAACACACCCCAACCTGCACTGTGGACCACATTCACAACACACCTCAACCTGCACTGTGGGACACATTCACAACACACCCCAACCTGCACTGTGGACCACATTCACAACACACCCCAACCTGTGGACCACATTCACAACACACCCCAACCTGCACTGTGGACCACATTCACAACACACCCCAACCTGCACTGTGGACCACATTCACAACACACCCCAACCTGCACTGTGGACCACATTCACAACACACCCCAACCTGCACTGTGGACCACATTCACAACACACCCCAACCTGCACTGTGGACCACATTCACAACACACCCCAACCTGCACTGTGGACCACATTCACAACACACCCCAACCTGCACTGTGGACCACATTCACAACACACCTCAACCTGTGGACCACATTCACAACACACCTCAACCTGTGGACCACATTCACAACACACCCCAACCTGTGGACCACGTTCACAACACACCCCAACCTGTGGACCACATTCACAACACACCTCAACCTGCACTGTGGACCACATTCACAACACACCCCAACCTGCACTGTGGACCACATTCACAACACACCCCAACCTGCACTGTGGACCACATTCACAACACACCCCAACCTGCACTGTGGACCACATTCACAACACACCCCAACCTGCACTGTGGACCACATTCACAACACACCCCAACCTGCACTGTGGACCACATTCACAACACACCCCAACCTGCACTGTGGACCACATTCACAACACACCTCAACCTGTGGACCACATTCACAACACACCCCAACCTGTGGACCACGTTCACAACACACCCCAACCTGTGGACCACGTTCACAACACACCTCAACCTGCACTGTGGACCACATTCACAACACACCTCAACCTGCACTGTAGACCACATTCACAACACACCTCAACCTGCACTGTGGACCACATTCACAACACACCCCAACCTGCACTGTGGACCACATTCACAACACACCCCAACCTGCACTGTGGACCACATTCACAACACACCCCAACCTGCACTGTGGGCCTCATTCACAACACACCTCAACCTGCACTGTGGACCACATTCACAACACACCTCAACCTGCACTGTGGGCCACATTCACAACACACCCCAACCTGCACTGTGGACCACATTCACAACACACCCCAACCTGTGGACCACATTCACAACACACCTCAACCTGCACTGTGGACCACATTCACAACACACCTCAACCTGCACTGTGGACCACATTCACAACACACCTCAACCTGCACTGTGGACCACATTCACAACACACCCCAACCTGCACTGTGGACCACATTCACAACACACCTCAACCTGCACTGTGGACCACATTCACAACACACCCCAACCTGCACTGTGGACCACATTCACAACACACCTCAACCTGCACTGTGGGCCACATTCACAACACACCTCAACCTGCACTGTGGACCACATTCACAACACACCCCAACCTGTGGACCACATTCACAACACACCCCAACCTGTGGACCACATTCACAACACACCCCAACCTGCACTGTGGACCACATTCACAACACACCCCAACCTGCACTGTGGACCACATTCACAACACACCTCAACCTGTGGACCACATTCACAACACACCTCAACCTGCACTGTGGACCACATTCACAACACACCCCAACCTGCACTGTGGACCACATTCACAACACACCTCAACCTGCACTGTGGGCCACATTCACAACACACCTCAACCTGCACTGTGGACCACATTCACAACACACCTCAACCTGCACTGTGGACCACATTCACAACACACCTCAACCTGTGGACCACATTCACAACACACCTCAACCTGCACTGTGGACCACATTCACAACACACCTCAACCTGCACTGTGGGCCACATTCACAACACACCTCAACCTGCACTGTGGACCACATTCACAACACACCTCAACCTGCACTGTGGACCACATTCACAACACACCTCAACCTGCACTGTGGGCCACATTCACAACACACCTCAACCTGCACTGTGGACCACATTCACAACACACCCCAACCTGTGGACCACATTCACAACACACCCCAACCTGCACTGTGGACCACATTCACAACACACCCCAACCTGCACTGTGGGCCCCATTCATTACATCCAATGAAAGCTGCCTTCTGCTCATAGAAGTCTGCATGATAGCTCTGTCACTCAACCATATGCCATCCCCAGGCCATCTGCTGATACAGCTGCTAGAACACTGGCTGGTTGGGCCTCCCTCACTCCCATCCTGGGCCTGGTTGGGCCTCCCTCAGTCCCGTTTGGCCTGGTTGGCCTGGTTGGGCATCCCTCACTCCCTCCCTGGGTCTGGTTGGTCCTCCCTCACTGCCTCCCTGGGTCTGGTTGGCCTGGTTGGGCCTCCCTCACTCCCGTCCTGGGTCTGGTTGGCCTGGTTGGGCCTCCCTCAGTCCCGTCCTGGGTCTGGTTGGCCTGGTTGGGCCTCCCTCCCTGCGTCTGTTCTGAGCTGGGACAGCCTCTGTCCTCATTTCCCTTCAGCCACACCCAACTCCAGCCTCGCTCAGCGCTCTAGCCACATCTCTCTCTGTGTTTAAATAGGAGATATTAATGTATGTAAAGTCAGTTAAACAAATCCAGGGGAAAGAGAAGAGGGTCCATTTAGGAGGGAACCAAATGTGTGTTAATCCCCGATCATAACAAGCCTAGCATGCCAACAAGCTGCTACTCTAACCCCACCCCCCAATGACCCTACAAGCCAATCAGAATGGAGAAACCTTTGGTATAGTTTGGGGTGCTAGGCAGGGTTGGGTCTGGGGTATGGGGCTCTGGTATGGGGTATGGGGTTGGGACTCTGGTATGGGGAGAGAGGCTGGGGTATGGGGCTGGGGCTCTGGTATGGGGAGAGAGGCTGGGGTATGGGGCTGGGGCTCTGGTATGGGGAGAGAGGCTGGGGTATGGGGCTGGGGCTCTGGTATGGGGCTGGGGCTCTGGTATGGGGCTGGGGCTCTGGTATGGGGAGAGAGGCTGGGGTATGGGGCTGGGACTCTGGTATGGGGAGTGAGGCTGGGGTATGGGGCTGGGGCTCTGGTATGGGGCTGGGGCTCTGGTATGGGGAGAGTGGCTGGGGCTCTGGTATGAGGAGAGAGGCTGGGGTATGGGGCTGGGGCTCTGGTATGGGGAGAGTGGCTGGGGCTCTGGTATGGGGCTGGGGCTCTGGTATGGGGAGAGGGGCTGGGGTATGGGGCTGGGGCTCTGGTATGGGGAGAGTGGCTGGGGCTCTGGTATGGGGCTGGGGCTCTGGTATGGGGAGATGGGCTGGGGCTCTGGTATGGGGAGAGTGGCTGGGGCTCTGGTATGGGGAGAGTGGCTGGGGCTCTGGTATGGGGAGAGTAGTTGGGGCTCTGGTATGGGGAGAGTGGCTGGGGCTCTGGTATGGGGAGAGTGGCTGGGGCTCTGGTATGGGGAGAGTGGCTGGGGCTCTGGTATGGGGAGAGTAGTTGGGGCTCTGGTATGGGGAGAGTAGTTGGGGCTCTGGTATGGGGAGAGGGGCTGGGGCTCTGGTATGGGGAGAGTAGTTGGGGCTCTGGTATGGGGAGAGTAGTTGGGGCTCTGGTATGGGGAGAGTGGCTGGGGCTCTGGTATGGGGAGAGTGGCTGGGGCTCTGGTATGGGGGGAGTGGCTGGGGCTCTGGTATGGGGAGAGTGGCTGGGGCTCTGGTATGGGGAGAGTGGCTGGGGCTCTGGTATGGGGAGAGTGGCTGGGGCTCTGGTATGGGGAGAGTGGCTGGGGCTCTGGTATGGGGAGAGTGGCTGGGGTTCTGGTATGGGGAGAGTGGCTGGGGCTCTGGTATGGGGAGAGTGGCTGGGGCTCTGGTATGGGGAGAGTAGCTGGGGCTCTGGTATGGGGAGAGTAGCTGGGGTTCTGGTATGGGGAGAGTGGCTGGGGTTCTGGTATGGGGAGAGTAGTTGGGGCTCTGGTATGGGGAGAGGGGCTGGGGCTCTGGTATGGGGCTGGGGCTCTGGTATGGGGAGAGTGGCTGGGGCTCTGGTATGGGGAGAGTAGCTGGGGTTCTGGTATGGGGAGAGTGGCTGGGGTTCTGGTATGGGGAGAGTGGCTGGGGTATGGGGCTGGGGCTCTGGTATGGGGAGAGTAGTTGGGGCTCTGGTATGGGGAGAGGGGCTGGGGCTCTGGTATGGGGCTGGGGCTCTGGTATGGGGAGAGTGGCTGGGGCTCTGGTATGGGGAGAGTGGCTGGGGCTCTGGTATGGGGAGAGTGGCTGGGGCTCTGGTATGGGGCTGGGGCTCTGGTATGGGGAGAGTGGCTGGGGCTCTGGTATGGGGAGAGTAGCTGGGGCTCTGGTATGGGGAGAGTAGCTGGGGCTCTGGTATGGGGAGAGTAGCTGGGGCTCTGGTATGGGGAGAGTAGCTGGGGCTCTGGTATGGGGAGAGTAGTTGGGGCTCTGGTATGGGGAGAGTGGCTGGGGCTCTGGTATGGGGAGAGTAGTTGGGGCTCTGGTATGGGGCTGGGGCTCTGGTATGGGGAGAGTGGCTGGGGCTCTGGTATGGGGAGAGTAGTTGGGGCTCTGGTATGGGGAGAGTAGCTGGGGCTCTGGTATGGGGAGAGTGGCTGGGGCTCTGGTATGGGGAGAGTGGCTGGGGTTCTGGTATGGGGAGAGTGGCTGGGGTTCTGGTATGGGGAGAGTGGCTGGGGCTCTGGTATGGGGAGAGTGGCTGGGGCTCTGGTATGGGGAGAGTAGCTGGGGCTCTGGTATGGGGAGAGTGGCTGGGGCTCTGGTATGGGGCTGGGGCTCTGGTATGGGGAGAGTGGCTGGGGCTCTGGTATGGGGAGAGTAGCTGGGGCTCTGGTATGGGGAGAGTAGCTGGGGCTCTGGTATGGGGAGAGTGGCTGGGGCTCTGGTATGGGGCTGGGGCTCTGGTATGGGGAGAGTGGCTGGGGCTCTGGTATGGGGAGAGTAGCTGGGGCTCTGGTATGGGGAGAGTGGCTGGGGCTCTGGTATGGGGAGAGTGGCTGGGGCTCTGGTATGGGGAGAGTAGCTGGGGCTCTGGTATGGGGAGAGTGGCTGGGGCTCTGGTATGGGGAGAGTGGCTGGGGCTCTGGTATGGGGAGAGTAGCTGGGGCTCTGGTATGGGGAGAGTGGCTGGGGCTCTGGTATGGGGAGAGTAGCTGGGGCTCTGGTATGGGGCTGGGGCTCTGGTATGGGGAGAGTGGCTGGGGTTCTGGTATGGGGAGAGTGGCTGGGGTTCTGGTATGGGGAGAGTAGCTGGGGCTCTGGTATGGGGAGAGTAGCTGGGGTATGGGGGTTTGAGGTTGGGGCTGGGCCATGTTTGGTCACTATAAATAGTAAATACCGTAGATTACTGAGAGAAAGCTGTTGTTGTTTACAAGTTACATCTCGCGTATAATCATATTACAGAGACTAATTAGTAATATGTGGATTAGAGTGTTAAATGGCATGTTTTGGTATCATGCTCAAAGGGTTAGTGGACTGGTGTTGTACAGGTCACGTAGTTCCTAGGACAGACAGCTGTCTAACAGGGTCAAAGGGTTAATGGACAGGTGTTGTACAGGTCACGTAGTTCCTAGGACAGACAGCTGTCTAAACACCTCTTATTCATTACAGGGTTATTAAACAGGCCGGCTGGGCTGTATCCCAAATAGCTCCCTATATCCTATAGAGTGCACTACTTTTGACGAGGCTCTATAGATCTCTACAGACACGGGCTCGGTGGAACCACACTGACCCTATAGAGAGAGTGACTTATTGCAGGACAGAACATTTAATAATTGATCTCTATTTCATACGTTATCAATACGTAATTTAACTGTATTTCATATGTTATCAATACGTCATTTAACTGTATTTCATATGTTATCAATACGTCATTTCACTGTATTTCATATGTTATCAATACGTCATTTAACTGTATTTCATATGTTATCAATACGTCATTTAACTGTATTTCATATGTTATCAATACATCATTTAACTGTATTTCATATGTTATCAATACATCATTTCACTGTATTTCATATGTTATCAATACGTCATTTAACTGTATTTCATATGTTATCAATACATCATTTCACTGTATTTCATATGTTATCAATACATCATTTCACTGTATTTCATATGTTATCAATGCGTCATTTAACTGTATTTCATATGTTATCAATACCTCATTTAATTGTAAACATTTCCTAGTAGTATTGTATTTAATCTGTTGATTGACGGACCAAGGTGTTTCTCAAGAGTAATCACTCACACGGTGTGTGTGTTTGAATAATCACAGACAGACACAGTATTGCTTTACAGTTACCCTGTTATGATGCTTGTATTGTCAGGCCCAATCAGTGTACACATCAGTGTGATTGGCTACACAATCAAATGCAAAACAGACTTACATCAACATAACAAACAGCATGTTAGGACTTGTATGTATTCATGTATTAGTGGCTAGTTGTTTCAGTCTTCATTTACAATACCTCAATAAATCACATCTCATCTGTGTTCCGAATGGCACCATATAGACTGTGTTCCGAATGGCACCATATAGACTCTGTTCCGAATGGCACCATATAGACTGTGTTCCGAATGGCACCATATAGACTCTGTTCCGAATGGCACCATATAGACTGTGTTCCGAATGGCACCATATAGACTGTGTTCCGAATGGCACCATATAGACCCTGTTCCAAATGGCACCATATAGACTGTGTTCCAAATGGCACCATATAGACTCTGTTCCAAATGGCACCATATAGACTGTGTTCCGAATGGCACCATATAGACTGTGTTCCGAATGGCACCATATAGACCCTGTTCCAAATGGCACCATATAGACTGTGTTCCGAATGGCACCATATAGACTGTGTTCCGAATGGCACCATATAGACTGTGTTCCAAATGGCACCATATAGACCCTGTTCCAAATGGCACCATATAGACTGTGTTCCGAATGGCACCATATAGACTGTGTTCCGAATGGCACCATATAGACTGTGTTCCAAATGGCACCATATAGACCCTGTTCCAAATGGCACCATATAGACTGTGTTCCGAATGGCACCATATAGACTCTGTTCCAAATGGCACCATATAGACTCTGTTCCAAATGGCACCATATAGACTGTGTTCCAAATGGCACCATATAGACTGTGTTCCAAATGGCACCATATAGACTCTGTTCCAAATGGCACCATATAGACTGTGTTCCGAATGGCACCATATAGACTCTGTTCCAGATGGCACCATATAGACTGTGTTCCGAATGGCACCATATAGACTGTGTTCCGAATGGCACCATATAGGCTGTGTTCCAAATGGCACCATATAGACTGTGTTCCAAATGGCACCATATAGACTGTGTTCCGAATGGCACCATATAGACTCTGTTCCAGATGGCACCATATAGACTGTGTTCCAAATGGCACCATATAGACTGTGTTCCAAATGGCACCATATAGACTGTGTTCCAAATGGCACCATATAGACTGTGTTCCAAATGGCACCATATAAACTGGAGATGGGGAGGAAGGAGTGGAGGAGAAGGGGCAGAGAGAATGTAATTGGCTGTATCTCACAGCCACCCCCCCGTCCTGAGCAGAGAGGTGATTGGTGTAGAGAGGTCAGGTGGTACTACAGAGGTCCTAGGCAGAGATGTTAGAGCCTGTCAGACGCCCAGACAGGAACAGGAAGGAGGAGGGAGGAAGTGATGGTAGTCAGTCAGCCCTGCTAGTTGTTATATCCTGTGACAACCTGTGAACTCTAGTCTAGGCGAGGTCAAAGGTGAGGTCAAAGAAGCTAAACCATGCTGTTTCACAGATATAAGGCCTGAGGTCATTGCCGTGGTGCTATCAGTTTTATAAAGCTGAAGATCTATAAGGCCTGAGGCTGTTGCCGTGGTGCTATCAGTTTTATAAAGCTGAAGATCTATAAGGCCTGAGGCTGTTGCCGTGGTGCTATCAGTTTTATAAAGCTGAAGATCTATAAGGCCTGAGGCTGTTGCCGTGGTGCTATCAGTTTTATAAAGCTGAAGATCTATAAGGCCTGAGGCTGTTGCCGTGGTGCTATCAGTTTTATAAAGCTGAAGATCTATAAGGCCTGAGGCTCGTTGCCGTGGTGCTATCAGTTTTATAAAGCTGAAGATCTATAAGGCCTGAGGTCGTTGCCGTGGTGCTATCAGTTTTATAAAGCTGAAGATCTATAAGGCCTGAGGCTGTTGCCGTGGTGCTATCAGTTTTATAAAGCTGAAGATCTATAAGGCCTGAGGTCGTTGCCGTGGTGCTATCAGTTTTATAAAGCTGAAGATCTATAAGGCCTGAGGTCGTTGCCGTGGTGCTATCAGTTTTATAAAGCTGAAGATCTATAAGGCCTGAGGTCGTTGCCGTGGTGCTATCAGTTTTATAAAGCTGAAGATCTATAAGGCCGACACACGTTCTTTATACCAGCTACATGTTGTATTGCTGTGTGGTTTTCTGTAGCAGCCAGAGCTACAGTGCTGCTGGGTTGGTTTTATGGTTCATCTGTAGTCAGTGTTTTAATGCTGTGTTGTTATGATGAAGGTGATGATGATGAAGATGATGACCTGCTGCTTGGTTCTATGGTTCATCTGTAGTCAGTGTTTTAATGCTGTGTTGTTATGATGGTGATGATGATGATGAAGATGATGACCTGCTGCTGGGTTGGTTTTATGGTTCATCTGTAGTCAGTGTTTTAATGCTGTGTTGTTATGATGAAGGTGATGATGATGACCTGCTGTTGGTTTTATGGTTCATCTGTAGTCAGTGTTTTAATGCTGTGTTGTGATGATGATGATGATGATGATGACCTGCTGTTGGTTCTATGGTTAATCTGTAGTCAGTGTTTTAATGCTGTGTTGTTATGATGAAGGTGATGATGATGACCTGCTGTTGGTTCTATGGTTCATCTGTAGTCAGTGTTTTAATGCTGTGTTGTTATGATGGTGATGATGAAGATGATGACCTGCTGCTGGGTTGGTTCTATGGTTCATCTGTAGTCAGTGTTTTAATGCTGTGTTGTTATGATGGTGATGATGATGATGACCTGCTATTGGTTCTATGGTTCATCTGTAGTCAGTGTTTTAATGCTGTGTTGTTATGATGGTGATGATGATGATGAAGATGATGACCTGCTGCTGGGTTGGTTTTATGGTTCATCTGTAGTCAGTGTTTTAATGCTGTGTTGTTATGATGAAGGTGATGATGATGATGATGATGACCTGCTGTTGGTTTTAATCCAGCGTGTAGTAGCCAGTCAAAACTCTCTCTGACTGTTTGACTGCACCATCTATTAGACACACACACACACACACACACACACACACACACACACACACACACACACACACACACACACACGGGACATTTATTTTCTTTTGATTAATGCTAATTAGGTTACAAGGGGTTCGACGTGTCAAATTTGAGAGTCAGTGAGTTCCTGATTTGCAGCTGAAAATCAATCAGAGCCATTCAAGTGGTACTATTCCCCTTCAAAACATTTGCTCATTGAAACGCTCCACACTACCAAACCAAAGCATCACACAAAGGAGAACACACACACACACACACACACACACACACACACACACACACACACACACACACACACACACACACACACACAAAGTGAACATTTCTGATTGGGAGGACTGAGGACTTTTGACTTGGGTTTTAGTCATTCAAATGAGCACTCTGTAGTCATTTAACTGAGAGAGGAGAAGCTCTTTGCATGTTGATTTGCATGGTAGATTGGTTCCATCTGAATGACTACGTGCTGTTTGTTCTGTTGTAGTTGTGATCTACAGCTGCTCTTCTGTTCAGGAAGAGACACAGAGAGAGAGAGAGGAACAAAACAAATGTCTCTTTTCTGATGCAAAGAGGAGTTGAGTGTAGCTGGTGAGGAGGGAGATGACCTGGGCCTCTGTGAGGAGGGAGACGGCCTGGGCCTCTGTGAGGAGGGAGACGGCCTGGGCCTCTGTGAGGGGGGAGACGACCTGGGCCTCTGTGAGGAGGGAGACGGCCTGGGCCTCTGTGAGGAGGGAGACGGCCTGGGCCTCTGTGAGGAGGGAGACGGCCTGGGCCTCTGTGAGGGGGGAGACGACCTGGGCCTCTGTGAGGAGGGAGACGGCCTGGGCCTCTGTGAGGAGGGAGAAGGCCTGGGCCTCTGTGAGGAGGGAGACGGCCTGGTCCTCTGTGAGGTGGGAGACGACCTGGTCCTCTGTGAGGAGGGAGACGCCCTGGGCCTCTGTGAGGAGGGAGACGGCCTGGGCCTCTGTGAGGAGGGAGACGGCCTGGGCCTCTGTGAGGAGGGAGACGGCCTGGTCCTCTGTGAGGTGGGAGACTACCTGGTCCTCTGTGAGGGGGGAGACGACCTGGGCCTCTGTGAGGGGGGAGACGGCCTGGGCCTCTGTGAGGAGGGAGGCGGCCTGGTCCTCTGTGAGGAGGGAGACGGCCTGGGCCTCTGTGAGGAGGGAGACGGCCTGGTCCTCTGTGAGGAGGGAGACGGACTGGGCCTCTGAGGGGGGAGACGGCCTGGTCCTCTGTGAGGAGGGAGACGGCCTGGTCCTCTGTGAGGAGGGAGACGACCTGGTCCTCTGTGAGGAGGGAGACGGCCTGGGCCTCTGTGAGGAGGGAGACGACCTGGGCCTCTGTGAGGGGGGAGACGACCTGGGCCTCTGTGAGGAGGGAGACGACCTGGTCCTCTGTGAGGAGGGAGACGGCCTGGGCCTCTGTGAGGAGGGAGACGGCCTGGGCCTCTGTGAGGGGGGAGACGACCTGGGCCTCTGTGAGGGGGGAGACGGCCTGGTCCTCTGTGAGGAGGGAGACGGCCTTGGGTTAGGTTACCCTCCCTAAAATGAAGCCTCTCTCTGGGTTAGTTTACCCTCCCTAAAATGAAGCCTCTCTCTGGGTTAGTTTACCCTCCCTAAAATGAAGCCTCTCTCTGGGTTAGTTTACCCTCCCTAAAATGAAGCCTCTCTCTGGGTTAGGTTACCCTCCCTAAAATGAAGCCTCTCTCTGGGTTAGTTTACCCTCCCTAAAATGAAGCCTCTCTCTGAGTTAGTTTACCCTCCCTAAAATGAAGCCTCTCTCTGGGTTAGTTTACCCTCCCTAAAATGAAGCCTCTCTCTGAGTTAGTTTACCCTCCCTAAAATGAAGCCTCTCTCTGGGTTAGTTTACCCTCCCTAAAATGAAGCCTCTCTCTGGGTTAGTTTACCCTCCCTAAAATGAAGCCTCTCTCTGGGTTAGTTTACCCTCCCTAAAATGAAGCCTCTCTCTGGGTTAGTTTACCCTCCCTAAAATGAAGCCTCTCTCTGGGTTAGTTTACCCTCCCTAAAATGAAGCCTCTCTCTGGGTTAGTTTACCCTCCCTAAAATGAAGCCTCTTTCTCTCCTGCTTTAAATATACAGTACTTGGTATCCCCCATTCACTCAAGTGTTTCCTTTATTTTGTCAGTTGCCTGTATGCTGATGCTCTTTCTGTGCTCGGTGGGTAATGATAACGGCTGTCCGTGTCTTTAAACAAGGGATGTTTAACTCATATTTACTTTCCATATTGTCTAGCCCACATGTTCTGTAGCTAGGTCCGTTTTCATTCAAATGGTCACATACCAGTTATTTTCTTTCAAATCGGGAGAAAGGAGAAGTTACTGGGACGCAACAATGGGCTTGAACTATTATTGTTGATGTATTTAAAGTAGACCCATCCCATGTCACTGTACAGGAAGTAGACCTTCGTAGGACGGTGTGTCTCATCCCATGTCACTGTACAGGAAGTAGACCTTCGTAACACGGTGTGTCTCATCCCATGTCACTGTACAGGAAGTAGACCTTCGTAACACGATGCGTCTCATCCCATGTCACTGGACAGGAAGTAGACCTTCGTAGCAAGATGCGTCTCATCCCATGTCACTGGACAGGAAGTAGACCTTCGTAGCAAGATGCGTCTCATCCCATGTCACTGGACAGGAAGTAGACCTTCGTAGGACGGTGTGTCTCATCCCATGTCACTGTACAGGAAGTAGACCTTCGTAGGATGGTGTGTCTCATCCCATGTCACTGTACAGGAAGTAGACCTTCGTAACACGGTGTGTCTCATCCCATGTCACTGTACAGGAAGTAGACCTTCGTAGGACGGTGTGTCTCATCCCATGTCACTGGACAGGAAGTAGACCTTCGTAGCACGATGCGTCTCATCCCATGTCACTGGACAGGAAGTAGACCTTCGTAGGACGGTGCGTCTCATCCCATGTCACTGGACAGGAAGTAGACCTTCGTAGCACGATATGTCTCATCCCATGTCACTG
>NC_092089.1:15977264-16003211 GCF_045679555.1 Salvelinus alpinus | reverse complement strand
CAGTGACATGGGATGAGACATATCGTGCTACGAAGGTCTACTTCCTGTCCAGTGACATGGGATGAGACGCACCGTCCTACGAAGGTCTACTTCCTGTCCAGTGACATGGGATGAGACGCATCGTGCTACGAAGGTCTACTTCCTGTCCAGTGACATGGGATGAGACACACCGTCCTACGAAGGTCTACTTCCTGTACAGTGACATGGGATGAGACACACCGTGTTACGAAGGTCTACTTCCTGTACAGTGACATGGGATGAGACACACCATCCTACGAAGGTCTACTTCCTGTACAGTGACATGGGATGAGACACACCGTCCTACGAAGGTCTACTTCCTGTCCAGTGACATGGGATGAGACGCATCTTGCTACGAAGGTCTACTTCCTGTCCAGTGACATGGGATGAGACGCATCTTGCTACGAAGGTCTACTTCCTGTCCAGTGACATGGGATGAGACGCATCGTGTTACGAAGGTCTACTTCCTGTACAGTGACATGGGATGAGACACACCGTGTTACGAAGGTCTACTTCCTGTACAGTGACATGGGATGAGACACACCGTCCTACGAAGGTCTACTTCCTGTACAGTGACATGGGATGGGTCTACTTTAAATACATCAACAATAATAGTTCAAGCCCATTGTTGCGTCCCAGTAACTTCTCCTTTCTCCCGATTTGAAAGAAAATAACTGGTATGTGACCATTTGAATGAAAACGGACCTAGCTACAGAACATGTGGGCTAGACAATATGGAAAGTAAATATGAGTTAAACATCCCTTGTTTAAAGACACGGACAGCCGTTATCATTACCCACCGAGCACAGAAAGAGCATCAGCATACAGGCAACTGACAAAATAAAGGAAACACTTGAGTGAATGGGGGATACCAAGTACTGTATATTTAAAGCAGGAGAGAAAGAGGCTTCATTTTAGGGAGGGTAAACTAACCCAGAGAGAGGCTTCATTTTAGGGAGGGTAAACTAACCCAGAGAGAGGCTTCATTTTAGGGAGGGTAAACTAACCCAGAGAGAGGCTTCATTTTAGGGAGGGTAAACTAACCCAGAGAGAGGCTTCATTTTAGGGAGGGTAAACTAACCCATTGAGAGGCTTCATTTTAGGGAGGGTAAACTAACCCAGAGAGAGGCTTCATTTTAGGGAGGGTAAACTAACCCATTGAGAGGCTTCATTTTAGGGAGGGTAAACTAACCCGAGGGGCCGGGGGGCACGAGAGAGGCTTCATTTTAGGGAGGGTAAACTAACCCATTGAGAGGCTTCATTTTAGGGAGGGTAAACTAACCCGGAGAGGCCAGGAGGGCTCCCGGAGGCCATTTTAGGGAGGGTAAACTAACCCAGAGAGAGGCTTCATTTTAGGGAGGGTAACCTAACCCAGAGAGAGGCTTCATTTTAGGGAGGGTAAACTAACCCAGAGAGAGGCTTCATTTTGGGAGGGCCCCGAGGGCTCGGGAGGGAACTAACCCAGAGAGAGGCTTCATTTTAGGGAGGGTAAACTAACCCAGAGAGAGGCTTCATTTTAGGGAGGGTAAACTAACCCATTGAGAGGCTTCATTTTAGGGAGGGTAAACTAACCCAGAGAGAGGCTTCATTTTAGGGAGGGTAAACTAACCCATTGAGAGGCTTCATTTTAGGGAGGGTAAACTAACCCAGAGAGAGGCTTCATTTTAGGGAGGGTAAACTAACCCAGAGAGAGGCTTCATTTTAGGGAGGGTAAACTAACTCAGAGAGAGGCTTCATTTTAGGGAGGGTAAACTAACCCAGAGAGAGGCTTCATTTTAGGGAGGGTAAACTAACTCAGAGAGAGGCTTCATTTTAGGGAGGGTAAACTAACCCAGAGAGAGGCTTCATTTTAGGGAGGGTAACCTAACCCAGAGAGAGGCTTCATTTTAGGGAGGGTAAACTAACCCAGAGAGAGGCTTCATTTTAGGGAGGGTAAACTAACCCAGAGAGAGGCTTCATTTTAGGGAGGGTAAACTAACCCAGAGAGAGGCTTCATTTTAGGGAGGGTAACCTAACCCAAGGCCGTCTCCCTCCTCACAGAGGACCAGGCCGTCTCCCCCCTCACAGAGGCCCAGGTCGTCTCCCCCCTCACAGAGGCCCAGGCCGTCTCCCTCCTCACAGAGGCCCAGGCCGTCTCCCTCCTCACAGAGGACCAGGTCGTCTCCCTCCTCACAGAGGCCCAGGTCGTCTCCCCCCTCACAGAGGCCCAGGTCGTCTCCCTCCTCACAGAGGCCCAGGCCGTCTCCCTCCTCACAGAGGACCAGGTCGTCTCCCTCCTCACAGAGGACCAGGCCGTCTCCCTCCTCACAGAGGACCAGGCCGTCTCCCCCCTCAGAGGCCCAGTCCGTCTCCCTCCTCACAGAGGACCAGGCCGTCTCCCTCCTCACAGAGGCCCAGGCCGTCTCCCTCCTCACAGAGGACCAGGCCGCCTCCCTCCTCACAGAGGCCCAGGCCGTCTCCCCCCTCACAGAGGCCCAGGTCGTCTCCCCCCTCACAGAGGACCAGGTAGTCTCCCACCTCACAGAGGACCAGGCCGTCTCCCTCCTCACAGAGGCCCAGGCCGTCTCCCTCCTCACAGAGGCCCAGGCCGTCTCCCTCCTCACAGAGGCCCAGGGCGTCTCCCTCCTCACAGAGGACCAGGTCGTCTCCCACCTCACAGAGGACCAGGCCGTCTCCCTCCTCACAGAGGCCCAGGCCTTCTCCCTCCTCACAGAGGCCCAGGCAGTCTCCCTCCTCACAGAGGCCCAGGTCGTCTCCCCCCTCACAGAGGCCCAGGCCGTCTCCCTCCTCACAGAGGCCCAGGCCGTCTCCCTCCTCACAGAGGCCCAGGCCGTCTCCCTCCTCACAGAGGCCCAGGTCGTCTCCCCCCTCACAGAGGCCCAGGCCGTCTCCCTCCTCACAGAGGCCCAGGCCGTCTCCCTCCTCACAGAGGCCCAGGTCATCTCCCTCCTCACCAGCTACACTCAACTCCTCTTTGCATCAGAAAAGAGACATTTGTTTTGTTCCTCTCTCTCTCTCTGTGTCTCTTCCTGAACAGAAGAGCAGCTGTAGATCACAACTACAACAGAACAAACAGCACGTAGTCATTCAGATGGAACCAATCTACCATGCAAATCAACATGCAAAGAGCTTCTCCTCTCTCAGTTAAATGACTACAGAGTGCTCATTTGAATGACTAAAACCCAAGTCAAAAGTCCTCAGTCCTCCCAATCAGAAATGTTCACTTTGTGTGTGTGTGTGTGTGTGTGTGTGTGTGTGTGTGTGTGTGTGTGTGTGTGTGTGTGTGTGTGTGTGTGTGTGTTCTCCTTTGTGTGATGCTTTGGTTTGGTAGTGTGGAGCGTTTCAATGAGCAAATGTTTTGAAGGGGAATAGTACCACTTGAATGGCTCTGATTGATTTTCAGCTGCAAATCAGGAACTCACTGACTCTCAAATTTGACACGTCGAACCCCTTGTAACCTAATTAGCATTAATCAAAAGAAAATAAATGTCCCGTGTGTGTGTGTGTGTGTGTGTGTGTGTGTGTGTGTGTGTGTGTGTGTGTGTGTGTGTGTGTGCTAATAGATGGTGCAGTCAAACAGTCAGAGAGAGTTTTGACTGGCTACTACACGCTGGATTAAAACCAACAGCAGGTCATCATCATCATCATCATCACCTTCATCATAACAACACAGCATTAAAACACTGACTACAGATGAACCATAAAACCAACCCAGCAGCAGGTCATCATCTTCATCATCATCATCACCATCATAACAACACAGCATTAAAACACTGACTACAGATGAACCATAGAACCAACAGCAGGTCATCATCTTCATCATCATCATCATAACAACACAGCATTAAAACACTGACTACAGATGAACCATAGAACCAATAGCAGGTCATCATCATCATCACCATCATAACAACACAGCATTAAAACACTGACTACAGATGAACCATAAAACCAACAGCAGGTCATCATCATCACCTTCATCATAACAACACAGCATTAAAACACTGACTACAGATTAACCATAGAACCAACAGCAGGTCATCATCATCATCATCATCACAACACAGCATTAAAACACTGACTACAGATGAACCATAAAACCAACAGCAGGTCATCATCATCATCATCATCACCTTCATCATAACAACACAGCATTAAAACACTGACTACAGATGAACCATAAAACCAACCCAGCAGCAGGTCATCATCTTCATCATCATCATCACCATCATAACAACACAGCATTAAAACACTGACTACAGATGAACCATAGAACCAACAGCAGGTCATCATCATCACCTTCATCATAACAACACAGCATTAAAACACTGACTACAGATGAACCATAAAACCAACCCAGCAGCACTGTAGCTCTGGCTGCTACAGAAAACCACACAGCAATACAACATGTAGCTGGTATAAAGAACGTGTGTCGGCCTTATAGATCTTCAGCTTTATAAAACTGATAGCACCACGGCAACGACCTCAGGCCTTATAGATCTTCAGCTTTATAAAACTGATAGCACCACGGCAACGACCTCAGGCCTTATAGATCTTCAGCTTTATAAAACTGATAGCACCACGGCAACGACCTCAGGCCTTATAGATCTTCAGCTTTATAAAACTGATAGCACCACGGCAACGACCTCAGGCCTTATAGATCTTCAGCTTTATAAAACTGATAGCACCACGGCAACAGCCTCAGGCCTTATAGATCTTCAGCTTTATAAAACTGATAGCACCACGGCAACGACCTCAGGCCTTATAGATCTTCAGCTTTATAAAACTGATAGCACCACGGCAACGAGCCTCAGGCCTTATAGATCTTCAGCTTTATAAAACTGATAGCACCACGGCAACAGCCTCAGGCCTTATAGATCTTCAGCTTTATAAAACTGATAGCACCACGGCAACAGCCTCAGGCCTTATAGATCTTCAGCTTTATAAAACTGATAGCACCACGGCAACAGCCTCAGGCCTTATAGATCTTCAGCTTTATAAAACTGATAGCACCACGGCAACAGCCTCAGGCCTTATAGATCTTCAGCTTTATAAAACTGATAGCACCACGGCAATGACCTCAGGCCTTATATCTGTGAAACAGCATGGTTTAGCTTCTTTGACCTCACCTTTGACCTCGCCTAGACTAGAGTTCACAGGTTGTCACAGGATATAACAACTAGCAGGGCTGACTGACTACCATCACTTCCTCCCTCCTCCTTCCTGTTCCTGTCTGGGCGTCTGACAGGCTCTAACATCTCTGCCTAGGACCTCTGTAGTACCACCTGACCTCTCTACACCAATCACCTCTCTGCTCAGGACGGGGGGGTGGCTGTGAGATACAGCCAATTACATTCTCTCTGCCCCTTCTCCTCCACTCCTTCCTCCCCATCTCCAGTTTATATGGTGCCATTTGGAACACAGTCTATATGGTGCCATTTGGAACACAGTCTATATGGTGCCATTTGGAACACAGTCTATATGGTGCCATTTGGAACACAGTCTATATGGTGCCATCTGGAACAGAGTCTATATGGTGCCATTCGGAACACAGTCTATATGGTGCCATTTGGAACACAGTCTATATGGTGCCATTTGGAACACAGCCTATATGGTGCCATTCGGAACACAGTCTATATGGTGCCATTCGGAACACAGTCTATATGGTGCCATCTGGAACAGAGTCTATATGGTGCCATTCGGAACACAGTCTATATGGTGCCATTTGGAACAGAGTCTATATGGTGCCATTTGGAACACAGTCTATATGGTGCCATTTGGAACACAGTCTATATGGTGCCATTTGGAACAGAGTCTATATGGTGCCATTTGGAACAGAGTCTATATGGTGCCATTCGGAACACAGTCTATATGGTGCCATTTGGAACAGGGTCTATATGGTGCCATTTGGAACACAGTCTATATGGTGCCATTCGGAACACAGTCTATATGGTGCCATTCGGAACACAGTCTATATGGTGCCATTTGGAACAGGGTCTATATGGTGCCATTTGGAACACAGTCTATATGGTGCCATTCGGAACACAGTCTATATGGTGCCATTCGGAACACAGTCTATATGGTGCCATTTGGAACAGGGTCTATATGGTGCCATTCGGAACACAGTCTATATGGTGCCATTCGGAACACAGTCTATATGGTGCCATTTGGAACAGAGTCTATATGGTGCCATTTGGAACACAGTCTATATGGTGCCATTTGGAACAGGGTCTATATGGTGCCATTCGGAACACAGTCTATATGGTGCCATTCGGAACACAGTCTATATGGTGCCATTCGGAACAGAGTCTATATGGTGCCATTCGGAACACAGTCTATATGGTGCCATTCGGAACAGAGTCTATATGGTGCCATTCGGAACACAGTCTATATGGTGCCATTCGGAACACAGATGAGATGTGATTTATTGAGGTATTGTAAATGAAGACTGAAACAACTAGCCACTAATACATGAATACATACAAGTCCTAACATGCTGTTTGTTATGTTGATGTAAGTCTGTTTTGCATTTGATTGTGTAGCCAATCACACTGATGTGTACACTGATTGGGCCTGACAATACAAGCATCATAACAGGGTAACTGTAAAGCAATACTGTGTCTGTCTGTGATTATTCAAACACACACACCGTGTGAGTGATTACTCTTGAGAAACACCTTGGTCCGTCAATCAACAGATTAAATACAATACTACTAGGAAATGTTTACAATTAAATGAGGTATTGATAACATATGAAATACAGTTAAATGACGCATTGATAACATATGAAATACAGTGAAATGATGTATTGATAACATATGAAATACAGTGAAATGATGTATTGATAACATATGAAATACAGTTAAATGACGTATTGATAACATATGAAATACAGTGAAATGATGTATTGATAACATATGAAATACAGTTAAATGATGTATTGATAACATATGAAATACAGTTAAATGACGTATTGATAACATATGAAATACAGTTAAATGACGTATTGATAACATATGAAATACAGTGAAATGACGTATTGATAACATATGAAATACAGTTAAATGACGTATTGATAACATATGAAATACAGTTAAATTACGTATTGATAACGTATGAAATAGAGATCAATTATTAAATGTTCTGTCCTGCAATAAGTCACTCTCTCTATAGGGTCAGTGTGGTTCCACCGAGCCCGTGTCTGTAGAGATCTATAGAGCCTCGTCAAAAGTAGTGCACTCTATAGGATATAGGGAGCTATTTGGGATACAGCCCAGCCGGCCTGTTTAATAACCCTGTAATGAATAAGAGGTGTTTAGACAGCTGTCTGTCCTAGGAACTACGTGACCTGTACAACACCTGTCCATTAACCCTTTGACCCTGTTAGACAGCTGTCTGTCCTAGGAACTACGTGACCTGTACAACACCAGTCCACTAACCCTTTGAGCATGATACCAAAACATGCCATTTAACACTCTAATCCACATATTACTAATTAGTCTCTGTAATATGATTATACGCGAGATGTAACTTGTAAACAACAACAGCTTTCTCTCAGTAATCTACGGTATTTACTATTTATAGTGACCAAACATGGCCCAGCCCCAACCTCAAACCCCCATACCCCAGCTACTCTCCCCATACCAGAGCCCCAGCTACTCTCCCCATACCAGAACCCCAGCCACTCTCCCCATACCAGAACCCCAGCCACTCTCCCCATACCAGAGCCCCAGCCCCATACCAGAGCCCCAGCTACTCTCCCCATACCAGAGCCCCAGCCACTCTCCCCATACCAGAGCCCCAGCTACTCTCCCCATACCAGAGCCCCAGCCACTCTCCCCATACCAGAGCCCCAGCCACTCTCCCCATACCAGAGCCCCAGCTACTCTCCCCATACCAGAGCCCCAGCCACTCTCCCCATACCAGAGCCCCAGCCACTCTCCCCATACCAGAGCCCCAGCTACTCTCCCCATACCAGAGCCCCAGCCACTCTCCCCATACCAGAGCCCCAGCCCCATACCAGAGCCCCAGCCACTCTCCCCATACCAGAGCCCCAGCTACTCTCCCCATACCAGAGCCCCAGCTACTCTCCCCATACCAGAGCCCCAGCCACTCTCCCCATACCAGAGCCCCAGCCCCATACCAGAGCCCCAGCCACTCTCCCCATACCAGAGCCCCAGCTACTCTCCCCATACCAGAGCCCCAGCCACTCTCCCCATACCAGAGCCCCAGCCACTCTCCCCATACCAGAACCCCAGCCACTCTCCCCATACCAGAACCCCAGCCACTCTCCCCATACCAGAGCCCCAGCCACTCTCCCCATACCAGAGCCCCAGCTACTCTCCCCATACCAGAGCCCCAACTACTCTCCCCATACCAGAGCCCCAGCCACTCTCCCCATACCAGAGCCCCAGCCCCATACCAGAGCCCCAACTACTCTCCCCATACCAGAGCCCCAGCCACTCTCCCCATACCAGAGCCCCAACTACTCTCCCCATACCAGAGCCCCAGCTACTCTCCCCATACCAGAGCCCCAGCTACTCTCCCCATACCAGAGCCCCAGCTACTCTCCCCATACCAGAGCCCCAGCTACTCTCCCCATACCAGAGCCCCAGCCACTCTCCCCATACCAGAGCCCCAGCCCCATACCAGAGCCCCAGCCACTCTCCCCATACCAGAGCCCCAGCCACTCTCCCCATACCAGAGCCCCAGCCACTCTCCCCATACCAGAGCCCCAGCCCCATACCAGAGCCCCAGCCCCTCTCCCCATACCAGAGCCCCAACTACTCTCCCCATACCAGAGCCCCAGCCCCATACCCCAGCCACTCTCCCCATACCAGAACCCCAGCCACTCTCCCCATACCAGAACCCCAGCTACTCTCCCCATACCAGAGCCCCAGCCACTCTCCCCATACCAGAGCCCCAGCCCCATACCAGAGCCCCAGCCCCTCTCCCCATACCAGAGCCCCAACTACTCTCCCCATACCAGAACCCCAGCCACTCTCCCCATACCAGAACCCCAGCTACTCTCCCCATACCAGAGCCCCAGCTACTCTCCCCATACCAGAGCCCCAGCCACTCTCCCCATACCAGAGCCCCAGCCACTCTCCCCATACCAGAACCCCAGCCACTCTCCCCATACCAGAGCCCCAGCCACTCTCCCCATACCAGAGCCCCAGCCACTCTCCCCATACCAGAGCCCCAGCCACTCTCCCCATACCAGAGCCCCAGCCACTCTCCCCATACCAGAGCCCCAGCCACTCCCCCCATACCAGAGCCCCAGCCACTCTCCCCATACCAGAGCCCCAGCCACTCTCCCCATACCAGAGCCCCAACTACTCTCCCCATACCAGAGCCCCAACTACTCTCCCCATACCAGAGCCCCAGCCCCTCTCCCCATACCAGAGCCCCAACTACTCTCCCCATACCAGAGCCCCAACTACTCTCCCCATACCAGAGCCCCAGCCACTCTCCCCATACCAGAGCCCCAGCCACTCTCCCCATACCAGAGCCCCAGCCACTCTCCCCATACCAGAGCCCCAACTACTCTCCCCATACCAGAGCCCCAGCCACTCTCCCCATACCAGAGCCCCAGCCACTCTCCCCATACCAGAGCCCCAGCCCATCTCCCCATACCAGAGCCCCAGCCCCATACCAGAGCCCCAGCCACTCTCCCCATACCAGAGCCCCAGCCCCATACCCCAGCCCCTCTCCCCATACCAGAGCCCCAGCCCCATACCAGAGCCCCAGCCACTCTCCCCATACCAGAGCCCCAGCCCCATACCCCAGCCTCTCTCCTCATACCAGAGCCCCAGCCACTCTCCCCATACCAGAGCCCCAGCCCCATACCAGAGCCCCAGCCCCATACCCCAGCCTCACTCCCCATACCAGAGTCCCAGCCCCATACCCCAGCCTCTCTCCCCATACCAGAGCCCCAGCCCCATACCAGAGCCCCAGCCCCATACCAGAGCCCCAGCCCCATACCCCAGCCTCTCTCCCCATACCAGAGCCCCAGCCCCATACCCCAGCCTCTCTCCCCATACCAGAGCCCCAGCCCCATACCCCAGCCTCTCTCCCCATACCAGAGTCCCAACCCCATACCCCATACCAGAGCCCCATACCCCAGACCCAACCCTGCCTAGCACCCCAAACTATACCAAAGGTTTCTCCATTCTGATTGGCTTGTAGGGTCATTGGGGGGTGGGGTTAGAGTAGCAGCTTGTTGGCATGCTAGGCTTGTTATGATCGGGGATTAACACACATTTGGTTCCCTCCTAAATGGACCCTCTTCTCTTTCCCCTGGATTTGTTTAACTGACTTTACATACATTAATATCTCCTATTTAAACACAGAGAGAGATGTGGCTAGAGCGCTGAGCGAGGCTGGAGTTGGGTGTGGCTGAAGGGAAATGAGGACAGAGGCTGTCCCAGCTCAGAACAGACGCAGGGAGGGAGGCCCAACCAGGCCAACCAGACCCAGGACGGGACTGAGGGAGGCCCAACCAGGCCAACCAGACCCAGGACGGGAGTGAGGGAGGCCCAACCAGGCCAACCAGACCCAGGGAGGCAGTGAGGGAGGACCAACCAGACCCAGGGAGGGAGTGAGGGATGCCCAACCAGGCCAACCAGGCCAAACGGGACTGAGGGAGGCCCAACCAGGCCCAGGATGGGAGTGAGGGAGGCCCAACCAGCCAGTGTTCTAGCAGCTGTATCAGCAGATGGCCTGGGGATGGCATATGGTTGAGTGACAGAGCTATCATGCAGACTTCTATGAGCAGAAGGCAGCTTTCATTGGATGTAATGAATGGGGCCCACAGTGCAGGTTGGGGTGTGTTGTGAATGTGGTCCACAGTGCAGGTTGGGGTGTGTTGTGAATGTGGTCCACAGGTTGGGGTGTGTTGTGAATGTGGTCCACAGTGCAGGTTGAGGTGTGTTGTGAATGTGGCCCACAGTGCAGGTTGAGGTGTGTTGTGAATGTGGTCCACAGTGCAGGTTGAGGTGTGTTGTGAATGTGGTCCACAGTGCAGGTTGAGGTGTGTTGTGAATGTGGCCCACAGTGCAGGTTGAGGTGTGTTGTGAATGTGGTCCACAGTGCAGGTTGAGGTGTGTTGTGAATGTGGTCCACAGGTTGAGGTGTGTTGTGAATGTGGTCCACAGTGCAGGTTGAGGTGTGTTGTGAATGTGGTCCACAGTGCAGGTTGAGGTGTGTTGTGAATGTGGCCCACAGTGCAGGTTGAGGTGTGTTGTGAATGTGGTCCACAGTGCAGGTTGGGGTGTGTTGTGAATGTGGTCCACAGTGCAGGTTGAGGTGTGTTGTGAATGTGGTCCACAGGTTGAGGTGTGTTGTGAATGTGGTCCACAGTGCAGGTTGGGGTGTGTTGTGAATGTGGTCCACAGTGCAGGTTGGGGTGTGTTGTGAATGTGGTCCACAGGTTGGGGTGTGTTGTGAATGTGGTCCACAGGTTGGGGTGTGTTGTGAATGTGGTCCACAGTGCAGGTTGAGGTGTGTTGTGAATGTGGCCCACAGTGCAGGTTGAGGTGTGTTGTGAATGTGGTCCACAGTGCAGGTTGGGGTGTGTTGTGAATGTGGTCCACAGTGCAGGTTGAGGTGTGTTGTGAATGTGGTCCACAGTGCAGGTTGGGGTGTGTTGTGAATGTGGTCCACAGTGCAGGTTGAGGTGTGTTGTGAATGTGGTCCACAGTGCAGGTTGAGGTGTGTTGTGAATGTGGTCCACAGTGCAGGTTGAGGTGTGTTGTGAATGTGGTCCACAGGTTGGGGTGTGTTGTGAATGTGGTCCACAGTGCAGGTTGGGGTGTGTTGTGAATGTGGCCCACAGTGCAGGTTGAGGTGTGTTGTGAATGTGGTCCACAGTGCAGGTTGAGGTGTGTTGTGAATGAGGCCCACAGTGCAGGTTGGGGTGTGTTGTGAATGTGGTCCACAGTGCAGGTTGAGGTGTGTTGTGAATGTGGTCTACAGTGCAGGTTGAGGTGTGTTGTGAATGTGGTCCACAGTGCAGGTTGAGGTGTGTTGTGAACGTGGTCCACAGGTTGGGGTGTGTTGTGAACGTGGTCCACAGGTTGGGGTGTGTTGTGAATGTGGTCCACAGGTTGAGGTGTGTTGTGAATGTGGTCCACAGTGCAGGTTGGGGTGTGTTGTGAATGTGGTCCACAGTGCAGGTTGGGGTGTGTTGTGAATGTGGTCCACAGTGCAGGTTGGGGTGTGTTGTGAATGTGGTCCACAGTGCAGGTTGGGGTGTGTTGTGAATGTGGTCCACAGTGCAGGTTGGGGTGTGTTGTGAATGTGGTCCACAGTGCAGGTTGGGGTGTGTTGTGAATGTGGTCCACAGTGCAGGTTGGGGTGTGTTGTGAATGTGGTCCACAGTGCAGGTTGAGGTGTGTTGTGAATGTGGTCCACAGGTTGGGGTGTGTTGTGAACGTGGTCCACAGGTTGGGGTGTGTTGTGAATGTGGTCCACAGGTTGAGGTGTGTTGTGAATGTGGTCCACAGGTTGAGGTGTGTTGTGAATGTGGTCCACAGTGCAGGTTGGGGTGTGTTGTGAATGTGGTCCACAGTGCAGGTTGGGGTGTGTTGTGAATGTGGTCCACAGGTTGGGGTGTGTTGTGAATGTGGTCCACAGTGCAGGTTGGGGTGTGTTGTGAATGTGTCCCACAGTGCAGGTTGAGGTGTGTTGTGAATGTGGTCCACAGTGCAGGTTGGGGTGTGTTGTGAATGTGGTCCACAGGTTGGGGTGTGTTGTGAATGTGGTCCACAGTGCAGGTTGGGGTGTGTTGTGAATGTGGTCCACAGTGCAGGTTGGGGTGTGTTGTGAATGTGGTCCACAGGTTGAGGTGTGTTGTGAATGTGGTCCACAGTGCAGGTTGAGGTGTGTTGTGAATGTGGTCCACAGTGCAGGTTGGGGTGTGTTGTGAATGTGGTCCACAGTGCAGGTTGGGGTGTGTTGTGAATGTGGTCCACAGGTTGGGGTGTGTTGTGAATGTGGCCCACAGTGCAGGTTGAGGTGTGTTGTGAATGTGGTCCACAGTGCAGGTTGGGGTGTGTTGTGAATGTGGTCCACAGGTTGGGGTGTGTTGTGAATGTGGCCCACAGTGCAGGTTGAGGTGTGTTGTGAATGTGGCCCACAGTGCAGGTTGGGGTGTGTTGTGAATGTGGTCCACAGTGCAGGTTGGGGTGTGTTGTGAATGTGGTCCACAGTGTAGGTTGGGGTGTGTTGTGAATGTGGTCCACAGTGCAGGTTGGGGTGTGTTGTGAATGTGGTCCACAGTGCAGGTTGGGGTGTGTTGTGAATGTGGTCCACAGTGTAGGTTGGGGTGTGTTGTGAATGTGGTCCACAGTGCAGGTTGGGGTGTGTTGTGAATGTGGTCCACAGGTTGAGGTGTGTTGTGAATGTGGTCCACAGTGCAGGTTGGGGTGTGTTGTGAATGAGGTCCACAGTGCAGGTTGGGGTGTGTTGTGAATGTGGTCCACAGGTTGGGGTGTGTTGTGAATGTGGTCCACAGTGCAGGTTGAGGTGTGTTGTGAATGAGGTCCACAGTGCAGGTTGGGGTGTGTTGTGAATGTGGTCCACAGTGCAGGTTGGGGTGTGTTGTGAATGTGGCCCACAGTGCAGGTTGGGGTGTGTTGTGAATGTGGTCCACAGTGCAGGTTGGGGTGTGTTGTGAATGTGGTCCACAGGTTGGGGTGTGTTGTGAATGAGGCCCACAGTGCAGGTTGGGGTGTGTTGTGAATGTGGTCCACAGTGCAGGTTGGGGTGTGTTGTGAATGTGGTCCACAGTGCAGGTTGGGGTGTGTTGTGAATGTGGTCTACAGTGCAGGTTGAGGTGTGTTGTGAATGTGGTCCACAGTGCAGGTTGGGGTGTGTTGTGAATGTGGTCCACAGGTTGGGGTGTGTTGTGAATGTGGTCCACAGGTTGAGGTGTGTTGTGAATGTGGTCCACAGTGCAGGTTGGGGTGTGTTGTGAATGTGGCCCACAGTGCAGGTTGAGGTGTGTTGTGAATGTGGTCCACAGTGCAGGTTGGGGTGTGTTGTGAATGTGGTCCACAGGTTGGGGTGTGTTGTGAATGTGGCCCACAGTGCAGGTTGAGGTGTGTTGTGAATGTGGCCCACAGTGCAGGTTGGGGTGTGTTGTGAATGTGGTCCACAGTGCAGGTTGGGGTGTGTTGTGAATGTGGTCCACAGTGTAGGTTGGGGTGTGTTGTGAATGTGGTCCACAGTGCAGGTTGGGGTGTGTTGTGAATGTGGTCCACAGTGCAGGTTGGGGTGTGTTGTGAATGTGGTCCACAGTGTAGGTTGGGGTGTGTTGTGAATGTGGTCCACAGTGCAGGTTGGGGTGTGTTGTGAATGTGGTCCACAGGTTGAGGTGTGTTGTGAATGTGGTCCACAGTGCAGGTTGGGGTGTGTTGTGAATGAGGTCCACAGTGCAGGTTGGGGTGTGTTGTGAATGTGGATCCCAGTGCAGGTTGGGGTGTGTTGTGAATGTGGAGCCGACAGGGCCCATGGTGGTGGGGTGAACACAGCCACATTACCCATCATCACACCCAGCCTCCACACACCAACCCTCCTCTTTGTTTGCTCCCAGCTCGGGAGCCCCCCCCCCCCCCCCCGATGAAACACAGAACAGCCGCCGCAAATGAGGCTACTCATTAGCACACGCATCCATTCAAGAGACCAGACGTCTATGAGAAAATATATTCACTGAGTCCAGACAGTCAAGGATAAATATATTCAGCGAGTCCACAGTCCAGGATAAATATATTCAGCGAGTCCAGACAGTCAAGGAGAAATATATTCAGCGAGTCTAGACAGTCCAGGAGAAATATATTCAGCGAGTCTAGACAGTCAAGGAGAAATATATTCAGCGAGTCCAGACAGTCAAGGAGCAATATATTCAGCGAGTCCAGACAGTCGAGGAGAAATATATTCAGCGAGTCTAGACAGTCAAGGAGAAATATATTCAGCGAGTCCAGACAGTCCAGGAGAAATATATTCAGCGAGTCTAGACAGTCAAGGAGAAATATATTCAGCGAGTTCAGACAGTCAAGGAGAAATATATTCAGCGAGTCTAGACAGTCAAGGAGAAATATATTCAGCGAGTCCAGACAGTCCAGGAGAAATATATTCAGCGAGTCTAGACAGTCAAGGAGAATATATTCAGCGAGTTCAGACAGTCAAGGAGAAATATATTCAGCGAGTTCAGACAGTCAAGGAGAAATATATTCAGCGAGTTCAGACAGTCAAGGAGAAATATATTCAGCGAGTCCAGACAGTCAAGGAGAAATATATTCAGCGAGTTCAGACAGTCAAGGAGAATATATTCAGCGAGTCCAGACAGTCAAGGAGAAATATATTCAGCGAGTCCAGACAGTCCAGGAGAAATATATTCAGCGAGTCTAGACAGTCAAGGAGAAATATATCAGGAGTCCAGACAGTCCAGGAGAAATATAGCGAGTCTAGACAGTCAAGGAGAAATATATTCAGCGAGTTCAGACAGTCAAGGAGAAATATATTCAGCGAGTCTAGACAGTCAAGGAGAAATATATTCAGCGAGTCCAGACAGTCCAGGAGAAATATATTCAGCGAGTCTAGACAGTCAAGGATAAATATATTCAGCGAGTTCAGACAGTCAAGGAGAAATATATTCAGCGAGTTCAGACAGTCAAGGAGACATATATTCAGCGAGTCCAGACAGTAAAGGAGAATCATATTAAGCGAGTCCAGACAGTCAAGGAGAAATATATTCAGCGAGTCCAGACAGTCAAGAAGAAATATATTCAGCGAGTCCAGACAGTCAAGAAGAAATATATTCAGCGAGTCCAGACAGTCAAGGAGAAATATATTGACTGAGTCCAGACAGTCAAGGAGAAATATATTCAGCGAGTCCAGACAGTCAATGAGAAATACACTGCTCAAAAAAATAAAGGGAACACTTAAACAACACAATGTAACTCCAAGTCAATCACACTTATGTGAAATCAAACTGTCCACTTAGGAAGCAACACTGATTGACAATAAATTTCACATGCTGTTGTGCAAATGGAATAGACAAAAGGTGGAAATTATAGGCAATTAGCAAGACACCCCCAAAAAAGGAGTGATTCTGCAGGTGGTGACCACAGACCACTTCTCAGTTCCTATGCTTCCTGGCTGATGTTTTGGTCACTTTTGAATGCTGGCGGTGCTCTCACTCTAGTGGTAGCATGAGACGGAGTCTACAACCCACACAAGTGGCTCAGGTAGTGCAGTTCATCCAGGATGACACATCAATGCGAGCTGTGGCAAAAAGGTTTGCTGTGTCTGTCAGCGTAGTGTCCAGAGCATGGAGGCGCTACCAGGAGACAGGCCAGTACATCAGGAGACGTGGAGGAGGCCGTAGGAGGGCAACAACCCAGCAGCAGGACCGCTACCTCCGCCTTTGTGCAAGGAGGTGCACTGCCAGAGCCCTGCAAAATGACCTCCAGCAGGCCATAAATGTGCATGTGTCAGCATATGGTCTCACAAGGGGTCTGAGGATCTCATCTCGGTACCTAATGGCAGTCAGGCTACCTCTGGCGAGCACATGGAGGGCTGTGCGGCCCCACAAAGAAATGCCACCCCACACCATGACTGACCCATCGCCAAACCGGTCATGCTGGAGGATGTTGCAGGCAGCAGAACGTTCTCCACGGCGTCTCCAGACTCTGTCACGTCTGTCACATGTGCTCATGTGCTCAGTGTGAACCTGCTTTCATCTGTGAAGAGCACAGGGCGCCAGTGGCGAATTTGCCAATCTTGGTGTTCTCTGGCAAATGCCAAACGTCCTGCACGGTGTTGGGCTGTAAGCACAACCCCCACCTGTGGACGTCGGGCCCTCATACCACCCTCATGGAGTCTGTTTCTGACCGTTTGAGCAGACACATGCACATTTGTGGCCTGCTGGAGGTCATTTTGCAGGCCTCTGGCAGTGCACCTCCTTGCACAAAGGCGGAGGTAGCGGTCCTGCTGCTGGGTTGTTGCCCTCCTACGGCCTCCTCCACGTCTCCTGATGTACTGGCCTGTCTCCTGGTAGCGCCTCCATGCTCTGGACACTACGCTGACAGAAACAGCAAACCTTTTTGCCACAGCTCGCATTGATGTGCCATCCTGGATGAACTGCACTACCTGAGCCACTTGTGTGGGTTGTAGACTCCGTCTCATGCTACCACTAGAGTGAAAGCACCGCCAGCATTCAAAAGTGACCAAAACATCAGCCAGGAAGCATAGGAACTGAGAAGTGGTCTGTGGTCACCACCTGCAGAATCACTCTTTTTTTGGGGGTGTCTTGCTAATTGCCTATAATTTCCACCTTTTGTCTATTCCATTTGCACAACAGCATGTGAAATTTATTGTCAATCAGTGTTGCTTCCTAAGTGGACAGTTTGATTTCACAGAAGTGTGATTGACTTGGAGTTACATTGTGTTGTTTAAGTGTTCCCTTTATTTTTTTGAGCAGTGTATATTCAGCGAGTCTAGACAGTCAAGGAGAAATATATTCAGCGAGTCCAGACAGTCAAGGAGAAATATATTCAGCGAGTCCAGACAGTCAACGAGACATATATTCAGCGAGTCCAGACAGTCAAGGAGACATACAGTGGGGAGAACAAGTATTTGATACACTGCCGATTTTGAAGGTTTTCCTACTTACAAAGCATGTAGAGGTCTGTAATTTTTATCATAGGTACACTTCAACTGTGAGAGACGGAATCTAAAACAAAAATCCAAAAAATCACATTGTATGATTTTTAAGTAATTAATTAGCATTTTATTGCATGACATAAGTATTTGATCACCTACCAACCAGTAAGAATTCCGGCTCTCACAGACCTGTTAGTTTTTCTTTAAGAAGCCCTCCTGTTCTCCACTCATTACCTGTATTAACTGCACCTGTTTGAACTTGTTACCTGTATAAAAGACACCTGTACACACACTCAATCAAACAGACTCCAATCTCTCCACAATGGCCAAGACCAGAGAGCTGTGTAAGGACATCAGGGATAAAATTGTAGACCTGCACAAGGCTGGGATGGGCTACAGGACAATAGGCAAGCAGCTTGGTGAGAAGGCAACAACTGTTGGCGCAATTATTAGAAAATGGAAGAAGTTGAAGATGACGGTCAACCACCCTCGGTCTGGGGCTCCATGCAAGATCTCACCTCGTGGGGCATCAATGATCATGAGAAAGGTGAGGGATCAGCCCATAACTACACGGCAGGACCTGGTCAATGACCTGAAGAGAGCTGGGACCACAGTCTCAAAGAAAACCATTAGTAACACACTACACCGTCATGGATTGAAATCCTGCAGCGCATGCAAGGTCCCCCTGCTCAAGCCAGCGCATTTCCAGGCCCGTCTGAAGTTTGCCAATGACCATCTGGATGATCCAGAGGAGGAATGGGAGAAGGTCATGTGGTCTGATGAGACAAAAATAGAGCTTTTTGGTCTAAACTCCACTCGCCGTGTTTGGAGGAAGAAGAAGGTTGAGTACAACCCCAAGAACACCCTCCCAACCGTGAAGCATGGAGGTGGAAACATCATTCTTTGGGGATGCTTTTCTGCAAAGGGGACAGGACGACTGCACCATATTGAGGGGAGGATGGATGGGGCCATGTATCGCGAGATCTTGGCCAAAAACCTCCTTCCCTCAGTTAGAGCATTGAAGATGGGTCGTGGCTGGATCTTCCAGCATGACAACGACCCGAAACACACAGCCAGGGCAACTAAGGAGTGGCTCCGTAAGAAGCATCTCAAGGTCCTGGAGTGGCCTAGCCAGTCTCCAGACCTGAACCCAATAGAAAATCTTTGGAGGGAGCTGAAAGTCCGTATTGCCCAGCGACAGCCCCGAAACCTGAAGGATCTGGAGAAGGTCTGTATGGAGGAGTGGGCCAAAATCCCTGCTGCAGTGTGTGCAAACCTGGTCAATAACTACAGGAAACGTATGATCTTTGTAATTGCAAACAAAGGTTTCTGTACCAAATATTAAGTTCTGCTTTTCTGATGTATCAAATACTTATGTCATGCAATAAAATGCAAATTAATTACTTAAAAATCATACAATGTGATTTTCTGGATTTTTGTTTTAGATTCCGTCTCTCACAGTTGAAGTGTACCTATGATAAAAATTACAGACCTCTACATGCTTTGTAAGTTGGAAAATCTGCAAAATCAGCAGTGTATCAAATACTTGTTCTCCCCATTCAGCGAGTTCAGACAGTCAAGGAGAAATATATTCAGCGAGTCCAGACAGTCCAGGAGAAATATATTCAGCGAGTCCAGACAGTCAAGGAGAAATATATTCAGCGAGTCCAGACAGTCAAGGAGAAATATATTCAGCGAGTCTAGACAGTCAAGGAGAAATATATTCAGCGAGTCTAGACAGTCAAGGAGAAATATATTCAGCGAGTCCAGACAGTCAAGGAGAAATATATTCAGCGAGTCTAGACAGTCAAGGAGAAATATATTCAGCGAGTCTAGACAGTCAAGGAGAAATATATTCAGCGAGTCCAGACAGTCCAGGAGAAATATATTCAGCGAGTCCAGACAGTCAAGGAGAAATATATTCAGCGAGTCTAGACAGTCAAGGAGAAATATATTCAGCGAGTCCAGACAGTCAAGGAGAAATATATTCAGCGAGTCCAGACAGTCAAGGAGAAACTTAAGGTCAAACCATGGAGAGTGAAGTTAGTTTTCTAGCTGCCCAAGAGGCTTTATAAGTTCAAGTTAGCCATTCCATCCCTCCTCTACCCATAATCCTCTCTGCCACATGTTGACCCTTTCCACTCCTCTACCCATAATCCTCTCTGCCACATGTTGACCCTGCAGTATTTTCACTGAGGCAGCTCAAAGCCTATTCATCACGTCACAACATTATCTGCTGGATTGGCAGTCAGGAGATGAGAGGAGAGGAGGAGAGGGAGGGGAGAGAAGACAAGGGTAGGAGGGAAGGGAGAGGAGGGGGAGGTGGAAAGGAGGGAGAGCAGACGAGGGGAGAGGAGGGAGGGAAGGGAGAGGAGGGGAGGAGGGAGAGCAGACGAGGGGAGAAGGGAAGGGAGAGGAGGGGAGAGGTGGGAAGGAGGGAGGGGAGGAGTGATTGAGAAGGGAGGAGGGAAGAAGGGAGAGGGAAGGAGGGAGAGGGGAGGAGGGAGAGGAGAGGTGGGGAGGAGGGAAGGGAGAGGAGGGGAGGAGGAGGGAGGGGGGAAGGGAGGAGTGAATGAGAGGGGAGGGGAAAGTTCTCTCCTCCAATCACTCCGTCCTACTTTTCTCTCATATAATATTTCAAACACTCCTTTCCAGCATGGTAAGGACTTCTCTGTTTGGGTCTGATCATTCAGCCTGCTGCTGCCTCCTGTTAGCCTGCTGCTATGCTAAATCACATGGTCAGGACGAGTGTTAGCCTGCTGCGATGCTAAATCACATGGTGAGGACGAGTGTTAGCCTGTTGCTATGCTAAACCACATGGTCAGGACGAGTGTTAGCCTGCTGCTATGCTAAATCACATGGTCAGGACGAGTGTTAGCCTGCTGCGATGCTAAATCACATGGTCAGGACGAGTGTTAGCCTGCTGCTATGCTAAATCACATGGTCAGGACGAGTGTTAGCCTGCTGCGATGCTAAATCACATGGTCAGGACGAGTGTTAGCCTGCTGCTATGCTAAATCACATGGTGAGGACGAGTGTTAGCCTGCTGCTATGCTAAATCACATGGTGAGGTCGAGTGTTAGCGTGCTGCTATGCTAAACCACATGGTGAGGACGAGTGTTAGCCTGCTGCTATGCTAAATCACATGGTGAGGACGAGTGTTAGCCTGCTGCTATGCTAAATCACATGGTGAGGACGAGTGTTAGCCTGCTGCTATGCTAAATCACATGGTGAGGACGAGTGTTAGCCTGCTGCTATGCTAAATCACATAGTGAGGACGAGTGTTAGCCTGCTGCTATGCTAAATCACATGGTGAGGACGAGTGTTAGCCTGCTGCTATGCTAAATCACATGGTCAGGACGAGTGTTAGCCTGCTGCTATGCTAAATCACATGGTGAGGACGAGTGTTAGCCTGCTGCTATGCTAAATCACATGGTGAGGACGAGTGTTAGCCTGCTGCTATGCTAAATCACATGGTGAGGACGAGTGTTAGCCTGCTGCTATGCTAAATCACATGGTGAGGACGAGTGTTAGCCTGCTGCTATGCTAAATCACATGGTGAGGACGAGTGTTAGCCTGCTGCGATGCTAAATCACATGGTGAGGACGAGTGTTAGCCTGCTGCTATGCTAAATCACATGGTGAGGACGAGTGTTAGCCTGCTGCGATGCTAAATCACATGGTGAGGACGAGTGTTAGCCTGCTGCTATGCTAAATCACATGGTGAGGACGAGTGTTAGCCTGCTGCTATGCTAAATCACATGGTGAGGAAGAGTGTTGGGAAAAAAATATTAAACACTGACGACCCATTCTGACTGATTGCAAACCCGCTGCAAGTTGAGGACACATAAACACCGGTCACACACACACACACACACACTTCTAATCTGCAGCTATTTGGTCTATAAACATGCAGGTAGATATTTGAAGCATATTAAAACACTTCAGTATCATCCGATCCCACTATCAACAGTCAACTTACGGATAAGATGACGAATACGACCATGTCAGCACACCCCTAGTTTGTAGTTACTATAACGCCACTCCAGGATGTGTTATAATCTGTATTAGGTTTAAACACTTCTACCAACATCATTCCATTTGACTCACTGCCTCAATACAGGCCGGCTGAGAGGCTCTAGGGGTGAAAACCAGGCCGAGGTCCACTCAGGCTCATGGGGCTCTAGGGGTGAAAACCAGGCCGAGGTCCACTCAGGCTCATGAGGCTCTAGGGGTGAAAACCAGGCCGAGCTCCACTCAGGCTCATGGGGCTCTAGGGGTGAAAACCAGGCCGAGCTCCACTCAGGCTCATGAGGCTCTAGGGGTGAAAACCAGGCCGAGCTCCACTCAGACTCATGAGGCTCTAGGGGTGAAAACCAGGCCGAGCTCCACTCAGACCCATGGGGCTCTAGGGGTGAAAACCAGGCCGAGCTCCACTCAGGCTCATGGGGCTCTAGGGGTGAAAACCAGGCCGAGCTCCACTCAGGCTCATGGGGCTCTAGGGGTGAAAACCAGGCCGAGCTCCACTCAGACCCATGGGGCTCTAGGGGTGAAAACCAGGCCGAGCTCCACTCAGACTCATGGGGCTCTAGGGGTGAAAACCAGGCCGAGCTCCACTCAGACTCATGGGGCTCTAGGGGTGAAAACCAGGCCGAGCTCCACTCAGACTCATGGGGCTCTAGGGGTGAAAACCAGGCCGAGCTCCACTCAGACTCATGGGACACTTTGACTTCATTTGTTTATTCTGCATTTCCTGGAGAGATAAAACACCAACCTTCAGGGCATATATCCTGTCCTCTCCTTCCTGCACGGTTGGAAGGTGACACCAACTCCGGCCTCTCTCTCTCATACACGAGGCAACCGTCACGCTGTTGCTGAGACATTAAACCAAAACCCGAGCAACAAATGCAAATGTGTTTGGAGTCTCTGCTTTAAATGAAGCGATGATGTCGTTAAGAGGCCAGGGTCGCGGAGAGGTCAATCCATAGCCTGTGTGTATATGTGTGTGCCCTGAGGCATTCTGGGTATTATGGATCCCAGCATAGGGCTCAACCCCATTGGCCGGCCGGTCGTCCAAGACGCTGTGTGTCTCACTGGCAGGCTGTCAGGTCATCAAAGTGTGTCAAAGATCTTTACGGGCACCCAGGGTGTCGATACACACTACGCCAAGCTGTCCAGGAAACTGGTCTCTAGTCACTATGCCAAGCTGTCCAGGAAACTGGTCTCTAGTCACTATGCCAAGCTGTCCAGGAAACTGGTCTCTAGTCACTATGCCAAGCTGTCCAGGAAACTGGTCTCTAGTCACTACGCCAAGCTGTCCAGGAAACTGGTCTCTAGTCACTATGCCAAGCTGTCCAGGAAACTGGTCCCTAGTCACTATGCCAAGTTGTCCAGGAAACTGGTCCCTAGTCACTACGCCAAGCTGTCCAGGAAACTGGTCCCTAGTCACTACGCCAAGCTGTCCAGGAAACTGGTCTCTAGTCACTATGCCAAGCTGTCCAGGAAACTGGTCCCTAGTCATTATGCCAAGCTGTCCAGGAAACTGGTCCCTAGTCACTACGCCAAGCTGTCCAGGAAACTGGTCTCTAGTCACTACGCCAAGCTGTCCAGGAAACTGGTCTCTAGTCACTATGCCAAGCTGTCCAGGAAACTGGTCTCTAGTCACTACGCCAAGCTGTCCAGGAAACTGGTCTCTAGTCACTATGCCAAGCTGTCCAGGAAACTGGTCCCTAGTCACTATGCCAAGCTGTCCAGGAAACTGGTCCCTAGTCACTACGCCAAGCTGTCCAGGAAACTGGTCCCTAGTCACTACGCCAAGCTGTCCAGGAAACTGGTCTCTAGTCACTACGCCAAGCTGTCCAGGAAACTGGTCCCTAGTCACTACGCCAAGCTGTCCAGGAAACTGGTCCCTAGTCACTACGCCAAGCTGTCCAGGAAACTGGTCCCTAGTCACTACGCCAAGCTGTCCAGGAAACTGGTCTCTAGTCACTATGCCAAGCTGTCCAGGAAACTGGTCCCTAGTCACTACGCCAAGCTGTCCAGGAAACTGGTCCCTAGTCACTACGCCAAGCTGTCCAGGAAACTGGTCCCTAGTCACTACGCCAAGCTGTCCAGGAAACTGGTCTCTAGTCACTACGCCAAGCTGTCCAGGAAACTGGTCCCTAGTCACTATGCCAAGCTGTCCAGGAAACTGGTCCCTAGTCACTACGCCAAGCTGTCCAGGAAACTGGTCCCTAGTCACTACGCCAAGCTGTCCAGGAAACTGGTCCCTAGTCACTACGCCAAGCTGTCCAGGAAACTGGTCTCTAGTCACTATGCCAAGCTGTCCAGGAAACTGGTCCCTAGTCACTACGCCAAGCTGTCCAGGAAACTGGTCCCTAGTCACTACGCCAAGCTGTCCAGGAAACTGGTCCCTAGTCACTACGCCAAGCTGTCCAGGAAACTGGTCCCTAGTCATTATGCCAAGCTGTCCAGGAAACTGGTCCCTAGTCACTACGCCAAGCTGTCCAGGAAACTGGTCTCTAGTCACTACGCCAAGCTGTCCAGGAAACTGGTCTCTAGTCACTATGCCAAGCTGTCCAGGAAACTGGTCTCTAGTCACTACGCCAAGCTGTCCAGGAAACTGGTCTCTAGTCACTATGCCAAGCTGTCCAGGAAACTGGTCCCTAGTCACTATGCCAAGCTGTCCAGGAAACTGGTCCCTAGTCACTACGCCAAGCTGTCCAGGAAACTGGTCCCTAGTCACTACGCCAAGCTGTCCAGGAAACTGGTCTCTAGTCACTACGCCAAGCTGTCCAGGAAACTGGTCCCTAGTCACTACGCCAAGCTGTCCAGGAAACTGGTCCCTAGTCACTACGCCAAGCTGTCCAGGAAACTGGTCCCTAGTCACTACGCCAAGCTGTCCAGGAAACTGGTCTCTAGTCACTATGCCAAGCTGTCCAGGAAACTGGTCCCTAGTCACTACGCCAAGCTGTCCAGGAAACTGGTCCCTAGTCACTACGCCAAGCTGTCCAGGAAACTGGTCCCTAGTCACTACGCCAAGCTGTCCAGGAAACTGGTCTCTAGTCACTACGCCAAGCTGTCCAGGAAACTGGTCCCTAGTCACTATGCCAAGCTGTCCAGGAAACTGGTCCCTAGTCACTACGCCAAGCTGTCCAGGAAACTGGTCCCTAGTCACTACGCCAAGCTGTCCAGGAAACTGGTCCCTAGTCACTACGCCAAGCTGTCCAGGAAACTGGTCTCTAGTCACTATGCCAAGCTGTCCAGGAAACTGGTCCCTAGTCACTACGCCAAGCTGTCCAGGAAACTGGTCCCTAGTCACTACGCCAAGCTGTCCAGGAAACTGGTCCCTAGTCACTACGCCAAGCTGTCCAGGAAACTGGTCTCTAGTCACTACGCCAAGCTGTCCAGGAAACTGGTCCCTAGTCACTACGCCAAGCTGTCCAGGAAACTGGTCCCTAGTCACTATGCCAAGCTGTCCAGGAAACTGGTCCCTAGTCACTACGCCAAGCTGTCCAGGAAACTGGTCTCTAGTCCCTATGCCAAGCTGTCCAGGAAACTGGTCCCTAGTCACTACGCCAAGCTGTCCAGGAAACTGGTCTCTAGTCACTATGCCAAGCTGTCCAGGAAACTGGTCCCTAGTCACTACGCCAAGCTGTCCAGGAAACTGGTCCCTAGTCACTACGCCAAGCTGTCCAGGAAACTGGTCCCTAGTCACTACGCCAAGCTGTCCAGGAAACTGGTCTCTAGTCACTACGCCAAGCTGTCCAGGAAACTGGTCCCTAGTCACTACGCCAAGCTGTCCAGGAAACTGGTCCCTAGTCACTATGCCAAGCTGTCCAGGAAACTGGTCCCTAGTCACTACGCCAAGCTGTCCAGGAAACTGGTCTCTAGTCCCTATGCCAAGCTGTCCAGGAAACTGGCCTGGTCATGTGTGGAAATGACAGGAGGGAGACACACTGCGGTAAGAAAGGAAGTTGAGTTGCCGGGCAAAGAGGAAGAGGGAGAAAGAGGTCAAACACTCACTATAAGACAACATGTTTAGTAAACACATACCTGGGCCGGGTTTAGTACAGCTTTGTGGAACTTCAGGTAGTAATATATTATGTAGAACAGATATGACTGTCTGTCATTTGGAATAAGGAATCATGTCAGCTCTATTCATGGAATATCTATCTGAAATGCCTGATGACTGAAGCGACAGCTTGTAAAAAGCTCAATCCAGCAGCTAGCCTCTAGCCTACTGTAGGAGAACTGCTTGTTA
>NC_092089.1:15954764-15972264 GCF_045679555.1 Salvelinus alpinus | reverse complement strand
GTCTGCTAACTGGCAGGCAGCTATTCTGTTTGTCATTCAGTCTGCTAACTGGCAGGCAGCTATTCTGTTTGTCATTCAGTCTGCTAACTGGCAGGCAGCTATCCTGTTTGTCATTCAGTCTGCTAACTGGCAGGCAGCTATTCTGTTTGTCATTCAGTCTGCTAACTGGCAGGCAGCTATTCTGTTTGTCATTCAGTCTGCTAACTGGCAGGCAGCTATTCTGTTTGTCATTCAGTCTGCTAACTGGCAGGCAGCTATTCTGTTTGTCATTCAGTCTGCTAATTGGCAGGCAACTATTCTGTTTGTCATTCAGTCTGCTAACTGGCAGGTAGCTATTCTGTTCGTCATTCAGTCTGCTAACTGGCAGTCAACTATTCTGTTTGTCATTCAGTCTGCTAACTGGCAGGTAGCTATTCTGTTTGTCATTCAGTCTCCTAACTGGCAGTCAACTATTCTGTTTGTCATTCAGTCTGCTAACTGGCAGGTAACTATTCTGTTTGTCATTCAGTCTGCTAACTGGCAGGCAGCTATTCTGTTTGTCATTCAGTCTGCTAACTGGCAGGTAACTACTATGTTTGTCATTCAGTCTGCTAACTGGCAGGTAGCTATTCTGTTTGTCATTCAGTCTGCTAACTGGCAGGCAGCTATTCTGTTTGTCATTCAGTCTGCTAACTGGCAGGCAGCTATTCTGTTTGTCATTCAGTCTGCTAACTGGCAGGTAACTACTATGTTTGTCATTCAGTCTGCTAACTGGCAGGCAGCTATTCTGTTTGTCATTCAGTCTGCTAACTGGCAGGCAGCTATTCTGTTGTCATTCAGTCTGCTAACTGGCAGGCAGCTATTCTGTTTGTCATTCAGTCTGCTAACTGGCAGGCAGCTATTCTGTTGTCATTCAGTCTGCTAACTGGCAGGTAACTATTCTGTTTGTCATTCAGTCTGCTAACTGGCAGGTAGCTATTCTGTTGTCATTCAGTCTGCTAACTGGCAGGTAACTATTCTGTTTGTCATTCAGTCTGCTAACTGGCAGGCAGCCATTCTGTTGTCATTCAGTCTGCTAACTGGCAGGTAACTATTCTGTTTGTCATTCAGTCTGCTAACTGGCAGGCAGCTATTCTGTTTGTCATTCAGTCTGCTAACTGGCAGGTAACTATTCTGTTTGTCATTCAGTCTGCTAACTGGCAGGCAGCTATTCTGTTTGTCATTCAGTCTGCTAACTGGCAGGTAACTATTCTGTTTGTCATTCAGTCTGCTAACTGGCAGGCAGCTATTCTGTTTGTCATTCAGTCTGCTAACTGGCAGGCAGCTATTCTGTTTGTCATTCAGTCTGCTAACTGGCAGGCAGCTATTCTGTTGTCATTCAGTCTGCTAACTGGCAGGCAGCTATTCTGTTTGTCATTCAGTCTGCTAACTGGCAGGCAACTATTCTGTTCGTCATTCAGTCTGCTAACTGGCAGGCAACTATTCTGTTTGTCATTCAGTCTGCTAACTGGCAGGCAGCTATTCTGTTGGCCCAACTCCAGTCCTCCAATACCTCCAACAGCCCAACTCCAGTCCTCCAGTACCTCCAACAGCCCAACTCCAGTCCTCCAGTACCTCCAACAGCCCAACTCCAGTCCTCCAGTAACTCCAACAGCCCAACTACAGTCCTCCCAACAGCCCAACTCCAGTCCTCCAGTACCTCCAACAGCCCAACTCCAGTCCCCACAACAGCCCAACTCCAGTCCCCTCAACAGCATACATCTTTGGTGCAGCTAGAACAAACTCACCTGATTCAACTCATTGAGGGCTTGATGACAAGTTAAAATCAGGTGTACTTGTCCGGGGACACAACAACAATGTGTGCTGTTGGGACGACTAGAGGCTCTGGTCAAAAGTAGTGCACTATGTAGGGAATAGGGTTCCATTTGGGATGCAGAGCCTGGTGTTACGGAGAGTGAGTGCCCGGTAACTCACGGTGCAGGCCTGGTGTTACGGAGAGTGAGTGCCCGGTAACTCACGGTGCAGGCCTGGTGTTACGGAGAGTGAGTGCCCGGTAACTCACGGTGCAGGCCTGGTGTTACGGAGAGTGAGTGCCCGGTAGCTCACGGTGCAGGCCTGGTGTTACGGAGAGTGAGTGCCCGGTAACTCACGGTGCAGGCCTGGTGTTACGGAGAGTGAGTGCCCGGTAGCTCACGGTGCAGGCCTGGTGTTACGGAGAGTGAGTGCCCGGTAGCTCACGGTGCAGGCCTGGTGTTACGGAGAGTGAGTGCCCGGTAGCTCACGGTGCAGGCCTGGTGTTACGGAGAGTGAGTGCCCGGTAGCTCACGGTGCAGGCCTGGTGTTACGGAGAGTGAGTGCCCGGTAGCTCACGGTGCAGGCCTGGTGTTACGGAGTGTGAGTGCCCGGTAACTCACGGTGCAGGCCTGGTGTTACGGAGAGTGAGTGCCCGGTAGCTCACGGTGCAGGCCTGGTGTTACGGAGAGTGAGTGCCCGGTAACTCACGGTGCAGGCCTGGTGTTACGGAGAGTGAGTGCCCGGTAACTCACGGTGCAGGCCTGGTGTTACGGAGAGTGAGTGCCCGGTAACTCACGGTGCAGGCCTGGTGTTACGGAGAGTGAGTGCCCGGTAACTCACGGTGCAGGCCTGGTGTTACGGAGAGTGAGTGCCCGGTAACTCACGGTGCAGGCCTGGTGTTACGGAGAGTGAGTGCCCGGTAGCTCACAGTGCAGGCCTGGTGTTACGGAGAGTGAGTGCCCGGTAGCTCACGGTGCAGGCCTGGTGTTACGGAGAGTGAGTGCCCGGTAGCTCACGGTGCAGGCCTGGTGTTACGGAGAGTGAGTCCCCGGTAGCTCACGGTGCAGGCCTGGTGTTATGGAGTGTGAGTGCCCGGTAGCTCACGGTTAGGGTTGCAGAGGGAGGGTCTATTACTTAACCTCTTCAAAGTTCACCAATAAACAACAAGAATTGTGGTTTATTTCAAGGAATTTATGTGATCTATCACAAGACATTTAGTGGCCCTTTTGGGTACTTCAGGTTATCACAGATGTCAGTCATTATCTCTGTCCCTCTGTGAGGCCTTATCACATGTACACAAATATGGAATAATTCAATAAGAAGATTATTTAAAATAAAGAATGACAAAACTATAAAACAGTATGTGAAATATAACCTTCATCTTAGTGAATACCACAGGTGTTTAATATGAGGGTTTCAGCATGAAATATCCTTTATATTTATTGGAGACAATTGTATTTATTTTACTATGTGAATATGTATTTGTTGTGAATGTTTTGTGGTCAAACTGGTGTCAGTTGTGATAAAAAGTCGATAGTTGACAGAGTTTCAGAGGTAACAACAAAAAAAAAGCCATTGTTGATTAGATGCTTTAAAAAAAAAATTATGATGCTATTTTCTCTTAAAACATATGGTTTATCTGCTAGAAATACTTATTTTCCACCATAATTTGCAAATAAATTCATAAAAAATTCTACAATGTGATTTTCTGGATTTGCTTTTCTCATTTTGTCTGTCATAGTTGAAGTGTACCTATGATGAATATTACAGGCCTCTCTCATCTTCTTAAGTGGGAGAACTTGCACAATTGGTGGCTGACTAAATACTTTTTTGCCCCACTGTATTTAAAAAATGAATACTATATTATAATAATACAAATTAAAGTTATTCAAACATTACGATATATTGCAATAGATTTTCTGTTAATTACCAAAAGTACTGAAGATTACAGTAACTTTGGTAAATTACCGGGAAGGTTTGCAACCCTACTCACGGTAAGGTACCATGAGACAGGCCAACAGGCCCAAGTGGAGTCAGTGTCGGGTCCGATGCGTCACCCAATGCCTGTTAAGCAGACAGAGGAGAGGATGGCCGCATCCCAAACCGAACCGTAGTGACACCCAAGGTGTCTGGTCAAGTCCTTCACTATATAGGGATTAGGGTGTCATTTGGGACTGACGAATGCTACCAGGACTCCCGTCAGCACAAGGGGTTTTCACGAATCCACCCTGTTGACAAGAAGCTTTCATTATCTGATTAGTTATTGATGTGACGGGGGGAGGAGAGGAGGGGAGGGAGAAGAGCCCGAGGACACGGACCTTCAGAGGTAGCAATTACACATTTGATCTTCCTTCCTCTTTAGAGAGCGTTCAAACTTCTTCTCCAGTTTTTCCCCAAGCTGCCTCCAGGCACAGTGGATCTCTTTTGAAAAAGTACTGCTTTATTTCTTTAATTTCATAAGGTCAGAATGAAATGAAAGACATGAATTAGATTTTTTGACGTTTTTTTGAAAATAATATTTGGGTCAAGGTTATTTGATGTGAATCATATATATATATGATCTGTGCTTAGTTATAGTTAAATTAGGATGCTAATCATGTTTCAAGTACAGACTGTAACCGCGTGACACAGGGGGCTGGTTAATGTACACTAACAGTAGGATATGTCTCAGTGACAGAGTTCACAGCAGAAGAAGTCTCCTCTCCAGAGACTTCTGTCCATGGTTGGTGTAGTTTATCCAGAGACTTCTGTCCATGGTTGGTGTAGTCTCCTATCCAGAGACTTCTGTCCATGGTTGGTGTAGTCTCCTATCCAGAGACTTCTGTCCATGGTTGGTGTAGTCTCCTCTCCAGAGACTTCTGTCCATGGTTGGTGTAGTCTCCTATCCAGAGACTTCTGTCCATGGTTGGTGTAGTCTCCTATCCAGAGACTTCTGTCCATGGTTGGTGTAGTCTCCTATCCAGAGACTTCTGTCCATGGTTGGTGTAGTCTCCTATCCAGAGACTTCTGTCCATGGTTGGTGTAGTCTCCTCTCCAGAGACTTATGTTCATGGTTGGTGTAGTCTCCTCTCCAGAGACTTCTGTCCATGGTTGGTGTAGTCTCCTATCCAGAGACTTCTGTCCATGGTTGGTGTAGTCTATACAGAGACTTCTGTCCATGGTTGGTGTAGTCTCCTATCCAGAGACTTCTGTCCATGGTTGGTGTAGTCTCCTATCCAGAGACTTCTGTCCATGGTTGGTGTAGTCTATCCAGAGACTTCTGTCCATGGTTGGTGTAGTCTCCTATCCAGAGACTTCTGTCCATGGTTGGTGTAGTCTCCTATCCAGAGACTTCTGTCCATGGTTGGTGTAGTCTCCTCTCCAGAGACTTATGTTCATGGTTGGTGTAGTCTCCTCTCCAGAGACTTCTGTCCATGGTTGGTGTAGTCTCCTATCCAGAGACTTCTGTCCATGGTTGGTGTAGTCTATACAGAGACTTCTGTCCATGGTTGGTGTAGTCTCCTATCCAGAGACTTCTGTCCATGGTTGGTGTAGTCTCCTATCCAGAGACTTCTGTCCATGGTTGGTGTAGTCTATCCAGAGACTTCTGTCCATGGTTGGTGTAGTCTCCTATCCAGAGACTTCTGTCCATGGTTGGTGTAGTCTCCTATCCAGAGACTTATGTCCATGGTTGGTGTAGTCTATACAGAGACTTCTGTCCATGGTTGGTGTAGTCTCCTATCCAGAGACTTCTGTCCATGCTTGGTGTAGTCTCCTCTCCAGAGACTTCTGTCGATGGTTGGTGTAGTCTCCTATCCAGAGACTTCTGTCCATGGTTGGTGTAGTCTCCTATCCAGAGACTTCTGTCCATGGTTGGTGTAGTCTCCTATCCAGAGACTTCTGTCCATGGTTGGTGTAGTCTATCCAGAGACTTCTGTCCATGGTTGGTGTAGTCTCCTATCCAGAGACTTCTGTCCATGGTTGGTGTAGTCTCCTATCCAGAGACTTATGTCCATGGTTGGTGTAGTCTATACAGAGACTTCTGTCCATGGTTGGTGTAGTCTCCTATCCAGAGACTTCTGTCCATGCTTGGTGTAGTCTCCTCTCCAGAGACTTCTGTCCATGGTTGGTGTAGTTTATCCAGAGACTTCTGTCCATGGTTGGTGTAGTCTCCTATCCAGAGACTTCTGTCCATGGTTGGTGTAGTCTCCTATCCAGAGACTTCTGTCCATGGTTGGTGTAGTCTCCTATCCAGAGACTTCTGTCCATGGTTGGTGTAGTCTCCTATCCAGAGACTTCTGTCCATGGTGGTGTAGTCTCCTATCCAGAGACTTCTGTCCATGGTTGGTGTAGTTTATCCAGAGACTTCTGTCCATGGTTGGTGTAGTCTCCTCTCCAGAGACTTCTGTCCATGGTTGGTGTAGTCTCCTATCCAGAGACTTCTGTCCATGGTTGGTGTAGTCTCCTATCCAGAGACTTCTGTCCATGGTTGGTGTAGTCTCCTCTCCAGAGTCTTCTGTCCATGGTTGGTGTAGTCTCCTCTCCAGAGACTTCTGTCCATGGTTGGTGTAGTCTCCTCTCCAGAGACTTCTGTCCATGGTTGGTGTAGTCTCCTCTCCAGAGACTTCTGTCCATGGTTGGTGTAGTCTCCTCTCCAGAGACTTCTGTCCATGGTTGGTGTAGTCTCCTATCCAGAGACTTCTGTCCATTCACACCGCGGGGCTGTATCTAGGAGCTGTAACTAGGGCCTGTAACTAGGGGCTGTAACTAGGAGCTGTAACTAGGACTGTATTTAAGGGCTGTAACTCAGCAATCCATTCATTCATTCATCCATCCATCCATCCATCCATCCAGGTCAAAGATGATACTACGTACAGAAAGTGCTCCACTCACCAGAGAGAATGAACTCTGAAACTACCTGTATGTGCGTCAGAACTTAAAGAGCCACACTTAAGAGAGCACATTAGACATAAGAGTCCAAGACATAGAGTCTGATCAACTGATAGTGAGAATGAACCCAGTCAGGAACAGAGCAACAATACACACTTCAGGTCAGGAACATCTCCAACACACACCACTGACTAGCTAGCGACCTTCCTTTTATAAGGTGCATGACAAGCTCCGTGTTCTACATTGATAATACAGAGAACAGAACAAATGACGCCATATTCACTATGTAGTGTACTACTATTGACCCAGGCCCATGGGGAATAGGGTGCCATTAAGGACGAAACTCTCTCTCTCTCTGTCTCTCTGTTTCTCTCCCTCCCTCCCTCATATATATATATATACTGCTGAGGACCTGAGACAACTTGTTTCAAAGTAAACCTGTAAAGTATAGCAGCATATATCATAGAGACAGACCTGTCAACCCTGGAGGCCCTAAACTCAAAGATAAAAAGGACGACTCCTACCTTTTCACACTATCATGCTGACCCCCAGCTGTACGGACCTGCCTCTCAGATATACTATTTTCCTCATGTCCTTTCCTAACCAGGGATGTCCTCATGTCCTTTCCTAACCAGGGATGTCCTCATGTCCTTTCCTAACCAGGGATGTCCTCATGTCCTTTCCTAACCAGGGATGTCCTCATGTCCTTTCCTAACCAGGGATGCCCTCATGTCCTTTCCTAACCAGGGATGTCCTCATGTCCTTTCCTAACCAGGGATGTCCTCATGTCCTTTCCTAACCAGGGATGTCCTCATGTCCTTTCCTAAACAGGGATGTCCTCATGTCCTTTCCTAACCAGGGATGTCCTCATGTCCTTTCCTAACCAGGGATGTCCTCATGTCCTTTCCTAACCAGGGATGTCCTCATGTCCTTTCCTAACCAGGGATGTCCTCATGTCCTTTCCTAACCAGGGATGTCCTCATGTCCTTTCCTAAACAGGGATGTCCTCATGTCCTTTCCTAACCAGGGATGTCCTCATGTCCTTTCCTAACCAGGGATGTCCTCATGTCCTTTCCTAACCAGGGGTGGAACTTCAGGATTTGGGGCACTCCTACTGACACGTGGCTCCACATTCTGGGCCAAGAGATACTTGAAAAGTCAAAATGGTGGATTAGTTTGGCTTATTTTCCTACTAGCACCTGGTAACACATGGCTCCACATTCTGGGCCAATAGATACTTGAAAAGTCACTGGCCTGGTGGATTCGTTTGGTGTATTTTCTACTAGCCTGGTCTGAAAAGCACTAGACTTGGGCAAGCGGGCTAGCTTCATTACCATCCCTGTGTGTAACCACGTAGGCCAGAGTAGCTGGACTCAGTAATATGTACCTAGTATAGGTGTTGTATGATATATTACGTCCTGACATGTCCATTTGATATGATATATTACGTCCTGACATGTCCATTTCATATGATATATTACGTCCTGACATGTCCATTTCATATGATATATTACGTCCTGACATGTCCATTCCATATGATATATTACGTCCTGACATGTCCATTTCATATGATATATTACGTCCTGACATGTCCATTCCATATGATATATTACGTCCTGACATGTCCATTTCATATGATATATTACGTCCTGACATGTCCATTTCATATGATATATTACGTCCTGACATGTCCATTTCATATGATCTATTACGTCCTGACATGTCCATTTCATATGATATATTACGTCCTGACATGTCCATTTCATATGATATATTACGTCCTGACATGTCCATTTCATATGATCTATTACGTCCTGACATGTCCATTTCATATGATATATTACGTCCTGACATGTCCATTTCATATGATATATTACGTCCTGACATGATATATTATGTCCTGACATGTCCATGTCATATGATATATATTACATCCTGACATGATATATTATGTCCTGACATGTCCATTTCATATGATATATCACGTCCTGACATGTCCATGTCATATGATATATATTACGTCCTGACATGATATATTATGTCCTGACATGTCCATTTCATATGATATATCACGTCCTGACATGTCCATGTCATATGATATATATTACGTCCTGACATGTTCATGTCATATGATATATCACGTCCTGACATGTCCATTTCATATGATATATTACGTCCTGACATGTCCATGTCATATGATATATATTACATCCTGACATGATATATTATGTCCTGACATGTCCATTTCATATGATATATCACGTCCTGACATGTCCATGTCATATGATATATATTACGTCCTGACATGATATATTATGTCCTGACATGTCCATTTCATATGATATATCACGTCCTGACATGTCCATGTCATATGATATATATTACGTCCTGACATGTTCATGTCATATGATATATCACGTCCTGACATGTCCATGTCATATGATATATCACGTCCTGACATGTCCATGTCATATGATGTATTACGTCCTGACATGTCCATGTCATATGATATATCACGTCCTGACATGTCCATGTCATATGATATATCACGTCCTGACATGTCCATGTCATATGATATATCACATCCTGACATGTCCATGTCATATGATATATCACGTCCTGACATGTCCATGTCACATGATGTATTACGTCCTGACATGATGTATTACGTCCTGACATGCCCATTTCATATGATATATATTACGTCCTGACATGATATATTACGTCCTGACATGTCCATGTCATATGATATATCACGTCCTGACATGTCCATGTCACATGATGTATTACGTCCTGACATGATGTATTACGTCCTGACATGCCCATTTCATATGATATATATTACGTCCTGACATGATGTATTACGTCCTGACATGCCCATGTCATATGATATATATTACGTCCTGACATGATGTATTACGTCCTGACATGCCCATGTCATATGATATATATTAGGTCCTGACATGTTGTATTACGTCCTGACATGTTGTATTACGTCCTGACATGTTGTATTACGTCCTGACATGTAAATGTAAAAATCTCTCTGCCTGTCCGTCAGCCTGTCTCTCTGCCTGTCAGTCTCTCTGCCTGTCAGTCTCTCTGCCTGTCTGTCTCTCTGCCTGCCTGTCTCTCTGCCTGCCTGTCTCTCTGCCTGCCTGTCTCTCTGCCTGTCTGTCTCTCTGCCTGTCCGTCAGCCTGTCTCTCTGCCTGTCAGTCTCTCTGCCTGCCTGTCTCTCAGCCTGCCTGTCTCTCAGCCTGCCTGTCTCTCAGCCTGTCAGTCTCTCTGCCTGTCAGTCTCTCTGCCTGTCAGTCTCTCTGCCTGTCAGTCTCTCTGCCTGTCAGTCTCTCTGCCTGCCTGTCTCTCTGCCTGCCTGTCTCTCTGCCTGTCAGTCTCTCTGCCTGCCTGTCTCTCTGCCTGCCTGTCTCTCTGCCTGCCTGTCTCTCTGCCTGCCTGTCTCACTGCCTGTCAGTCTCTCTGCCTGTCAGTCTCTCTGCCTGTCAGTCTCTCTGCCTGTCAGTCTCTCTGCCTGCCTGTCTCTCTGCCTGCCTGTCTCACTGCCTGTCAGTCTCTCTGCCTGTCTGTCTCTCTGCCTGTCTGTCTCTCTGCCTGCCTGTCTCTCTGCCTGCCTGTCTCACTGCCTGCCTGTCTCTCTGCCTGCCTGTCTCTCTGCCTGCCTGTCTCACTTTCAGACATGCCTTTCAACCTCTTTTACAGCATTGCTATTAATCATCCATTGATCTGTCAGAGAAATATTGTGTGTGTGTGTGTGTGTGACTGTGTGTGTGTGTGTGTGTGTGTGTGTGTGTGACTGTGTGACTGTGTGTGTGTGTGTGTGTGTGTGTGTGTGTGTGTGTGTGTGTGTGTGTGTGTGTGTACTCACAGTATATATGCATATGTGCCTACTTGTATATGAGATTCACACAGACACAACATTCAACTTGCTTTTCTTTTCCACACTTCAGTGAAACAGATGAGTTACGACGACTTGAGGGGAAAAATAAACGGATTAAGAGAGAAAATCCAAACCTCTTTCAGCTGTTCAGAGTCTTAAAGTCTTGAGATGTCACATAACTTTAACAATCAGCTCTTCAAAACCAATACGTCTTGCTTGTACAAGCCTGAAACCTTTATAACAACAGAGGACGGCCCAGGGACGGTACAGAGAGAACAAAGACAAGAAGAACAAAAGAGTCCAAGCCTATAGAGACAAGAACCGGCCCAGGCAACTCACAGATGGGACAGTAGCTTAGAGTCTTCTGTCTAGACGTTGCTCTTTTCATCTCGTCATGGAAGATTTAAAGTTACTGGAGGCGAAGAGGGGAGAAAGAGGAGGAGGAGGTTCTGGTTGCAGGGTTTCTCTGCTTCAAAGAGAGGAAGAGGGGAAACCCCCTAGCTGCAGCAGCAGAACCTCCTGGAGAACTACACTGGACAGGTCCAACGGGCCTCCTGTATCTCCTACACCTGGACAGGTCCAACGGGCCTCCTGTATCTCCTACACCTGGAGAACTACACTGGACAGGTCCAACGGGCCTCCTGTATCTCCTACACCTGGAGAACTACACTGGACAGGTCCAACGGGCCTCCTGTATCTCCTACACCTAGACAGGTCCAACGGGCCTCCTGTATCTCCTACACCTGGACAGGTCCAACTGGCCTCCTGTATCTCCTACACCTGGACAGGTCCATCTGGCCTCCTGTATCTCCTACACCTAGACAGGTCCATCTGGCCTCCTGTATCTCCTACACCTAGACAGGTCCAACGGGCCTCCTGTATCTCCTACACCTGGACAGGTCCAACGGGCCTCCTGTATCTCCTACACCTAGACAGGTCCAACGGGCCTCCTGTATCTCCTACACCTGGACAGGTCCAACGGGCCTCCTGTATCTCCTACACCTGGACAGGTCCAACTGGCCTCCTGTATCTCCTACACCTAGACAGGTCCAACGGGCCTCCTGTATCTCCTACACCTGGACAGGTCCAACGGGCCTCCTGTATCTCCTACACCTGGACAGGTCCAACTGGCCTCCTGTATCTCCTACACCTAGACAGGTCCAACGGGCCTCCTGTATCTCCTACACCTGGACAGGTCCAACGGGCCTCCTGTATCTCCTACACCTGGACAGGTCCAACTGGCCTCCTGTATCTCCTACACCTAGACAGGTCCAACGGGCCTCCTGTATCTCCTACACCTAGACAGGTCCATCTGGCCTCCTGTATCTCCTACACCTAGACAGGTCCAACTGGCCTCCTGTATCTCCTACACCTAGACAGGTCCATCTGGCCTCCTGTATCTCCTACACCTAGACAGGTCCATCTGGCCTCCTGTATCTCCTACACCTAGACAGGTCCAACTGGCCTCCTGTATCTCCTACACCTAGACAGGTCCATCTGGCCTCCTGTATCTCCTACACCTAGACAGGTCCAACTGGCCTCCTGTATCTCCTACACCTAGACAGGTCCATCTGGCCTCCTGTATCTCCTACACCTAGACAGGTCCAACTGGCCTCCTGTATCTCCTACACCTGGAGAACTACACTGGACAGGTCCAACTGGCCTCCTGTATCTCCTACACCTGGAGAACTACACTGGACAGGTCCAACTGGCCTCCTGTATCTCCTACACCTAGACAGGTCCAACTGGCCTCCTGTATCTCCTACACCTAGACAGGTCCATCTGGCCTCCTGTATCTCCTACACCTAGACAGGTCCAACTGGCCTCCTGTATCTCCTACACCTAGACAGGTCCAACTGGCCTCCTGTATCTCCTACACCTAGACAGGTCCAACTGGCCTCCTGTATCTCCTACACCTAGACAGGTCCAACTGGCCTCCTGTATCTCCTACACCTAGACAGGTCCATCTGGCCTCCTGTATCTCCTACACCTAGACAGGTCCAACTGGCCTCCTGTATCTCCTACACCTAGACAGGTCCATCTGGCCTCCTGTATCTCCTACACCTAGACAGGTCCAACTGGCCTCCTGTATCTCCTACACCTAGACAGGTCCATCTGGCCTCCTGTATCTCCTACACCTAGACAGGTCCAACTGGCCTCCTGTATCTCCTACACCTAGACAGGTCCAACTGGCCTCCTGTATCTCCTACACCTAGACAGGTCCAACTGACCTCCTGTATCTCCTACACCTAGACAGGTCCAACTGGCCTCCTGTATCTCCTACACCTAGACAGGTCCAACTGGCCTCCTGTATCTCCTACACCTAGACAGGTCCATCTGGCCTCCTGTATCTCCTACACCTAGACAGGTTCAACTGGCCTCCTGTATCTCCTACACCTAGACAGGTCCAACTGGCCTCCTGTATCTCCTACACCTAGAGAACTATACCTGGACAGGTCCAACTGGCCAGGTTTGATAAGGAGAAGGACAGAAACAAACAGCAACCCCAATCCCCCCCACCACGGCGAAATTAAACCATCTAAATAAACCATCTAAATTAAACCATGTCCATCACACATGTTTGTAAACAGTAGAAAGACAACACAGCCGGTCTAAACAAACAGTCCGTTATTTACTGTCCCCATAAATCACTCTAGTAAACGTGTCTGTAAACACACAATGACCTCATCTATTCCACTTTCACTTTGTCCTTCACAACAGGTGATGCATTATAGCTCATCTACCACACACACACACACACACACACACACACACACACACACACACACACACACACCTCCCGTCGTGTCCTAGTTTTGTGAAGGTCATAACAGTACTGCAGCCATTACCCTGATGATCGCTCAACATTTGGCTCTATCCCCACATCTCATTTAGAATTGTGTGTGTGTGTGCGCACGTTGCTCTGTGTGTGTGTGTGTGTATATGGGTGTGTGTGTGTGTGTGTGTCCTGGGTGTATTAGTTGGTTAGTGATTGCTGAGTTAACAGATGCAACCAGATGGTTTGGGATTGTACAGATCGATTTATCAGCCACTGGTGGTAAAACAGTGTGGGAGGGAAAATACCCTGCAAACCAAGATCCCCATCTCCCTGTTTAACTGGCCTCTTTAAACACACACACACACACACACACACACACACACACACACACACACACACACACACACACACACACACACACACACACACACACACACACACACACACACACACACACATATATATATATAGACACACACACACACACACACACACACACACACATTCCTATCTTCTTGTTTAAACATCCCTTTACCTTCTCTATCAATCAGCCTCCTGTTGATGTCCTCCTTTAACAGAACACAGTGGCTCTATAAATCCTGCTTTAACAGGACACAGTGGCTCTATAAATCCTGCTTTAACAGGACACAGTGGCTCTATAAATCCTGCTTTAACAGGACACAGTGGCTCTATAAACCCTGCTTTAACAGGACACAGTGGCTCTATAAATCCTGCTTTAACAGAACACAGTGGCTCTATAAATCCTGCTTTAACAGGACACAGTGTCTCTATAAATCCTGCTTTAACAGGACACAGTGGCTCTATAAACCCTGCTTTAACAGGACACAGTGGCTCTATAAATCCTGCTTTAACAGGACACAGTGGCTCTATAAATCCTGCTTTAACAGGACACAGTGGCTCTATAAATCCTGCTTTAACAGGACACAGTGGCTCTATAAATCCTGCTTTAACAGGACACAGTGGCTCTATAAATCCTGCTTTAACAGGACACAGTGGCTCTATAAACCCTGCTTTAACAGAACACAGTGGCTCTATAAACCCTGCTTTAACAGGACACAGTGTCTCTATAAATCCTGCTTTAACAGGACACAGTGGCTCTATAAACCCTGCTTTAACAGGACACAGTGTCTCTATAAATCCTGCTTTAACAGGACACAGTGGCTCTATAAATCCTGCTTTAACAGGACACAGTGGCTCTATAAATCCTGCTTTAACAGTACACAGTGGCTCTATAAACCCTGCTTTAACAGGACACAGTGGCTCTATAAACCCTGCTTTAACAGAACACAGTGGCTCTATAAACCCTGCTTTAACAGGACACAGTGGCTCTATAAATCCTGCTTTAACAGAACACAGTGTCTCTATAAACCCTGCTTTAACAGGACACAGTGGCTCTATAAATCCTGCTTTAACAGAACACAGTGGCTCTATAAATCCTGCTTTAACAGGACACAGTGTCTCTATAAATCCTGCTTTAACAGGACACAGTGGCTAATGTTCACACAACGTTTACACGGTACGTAATGTTCACACAACGTTTACACGGTACGTAATGTTCACACAACGTTTACACGGTACGTAATGTTCACACAACGTTTACACGGTACGTAATGTTCACACAACGTTTACACGGTACGTAATGTTCACACAACGTTTACACGGTACGTAATGTTCACACAACGTTTACACGGTACGTAATGTTCACACAACATTTACACGGTACGTAATGTTCACACAACGTTTACACGGTACGTAATGTTCACACAACGTTTACACGGTACGTAATGTTCACACAACGTTTACACGGTACGTAATGTTCACACAACGTTTACACGGTACGTAATGGTCACACAACGTTTACACGGTACGTAATGTTCACACAACGTTTACACGGTATGTAATGTTCACACAACGTTTACACGGTACGTAATGTTCACACAACGTTTACACGGTACGTAATGTTCACACAACGTTTACACAATGACTTGCTTCCATTCAGCCACAAGAGCAGGGCAATAGGCTAGTTCGCACTCTCACCCCACTACTTCCTAAATAGGGATTTAACACTCAACAACTCTGTGCTTCGTGGCAACAGTTTGGGGAAGGCCCTTTCCTGTTTCAGCATGACAATGCCCCCCGTGCACAAAGTGAGGTCCATAGAGAAATGGTTTGTCGAGATCGGTGTGGAAGAACTTGACTGGCCTGCACAGGGCCCTGACCTCAACCCTATCAAACTCCTTTGGGATGAATTGGAACGTCGACTGTGAGCCAGGAGGACTAATCGCCCAACATCAGTGCCCGACCTCACTAATGCTCTTGAGGCTGAATGGAAGCAAGTCCCCGCAGCAATGTTCCAACATCTAGTGGAAAGCCCTCCCAGAAGAGTGGAGGCTGTTATATCAGCAAAGGGGGGGGGACCAACTCCATATTAATGCCCATGATTTTGGAACGAGATGTTGGACGAGCAGGTGTCCACATACTTTTAGTTCATGTAGTGTGGATTGTTACCTGCTAACCGGACTACACGCTTCTACAAACCTACAGCGGATTACAACTGGAATCAATTATATAAAGGTCATATAGGATGAATCCCAAATGGCCCCCTAGTCCCTATGTAGTGCCTTACTTACCTCTGGTCTAAAATAGTGCACTATATAGGGAATAGGGTGCCAGCCCTGGTCTAAAGTAGTGCACTATATAGGGAATAGGGTGCCAGCCCTGGTCTAAAGTAGTGCACTATATAGGGAATAGGGTGCCAGCCCTGGTCTAAAGTAGTGCACTATATAGGGAATAGGGTGCCAGCCCTGGTCTAAAGTAGTGCACTATATAGGGAATATGGTTCCATTTGGGAAACAGCCAGTCTCATTACTACAGCCCCTGTCTGAATCAATTGCTTGTGGAAACTGTATCGTAATTCAATTAGGTTGTTCTGCTACGATGACAGAAAATCCATGTAGCCAGTCACAAGGATGTTAGATATTCAGCCTTCTAGGAACTACCATCATTTTCTTCAATGTTTACCAGGTTTTAGTATACCTGTATTGAACCATTCTGATGAGGATTTAGTATACCCGTATTGAACCATTCTGATGAGGATTTAGTATACCGGTATTGAACCATTCTGATGAGGATTTAGTATACCTGTATTGAACCATTCTGATGAGGATTTAGTATACCCGTATTGAACCATTCTGATGAGGATTTAGTATACCCGTATTGAATCATTCTGATGAGGATTTAGTATACCCGTATTGAACCATTCTGATGAGGATTTAGTATACCCGTATAGCATCATTCTGATGAGGATTTAGTATACCCGTATGGCATCATTCTGATGAGGATTTAGTATACCCGTATTGAACCATTCTGATGAGGATTTAGTATACCCGTATTGAATCATTCTGATGAGGATTTAGTATACCCGTATTGAACCATTCTGATGAGGATTTAGTATACCCGTATGGCATCATTCTGATGAGGATTTAGTATGCCGGGATGACATCATTCTGATGAGGATTTAGTATCCCGGTATGGAACCATTGTGATGAGGATTTAGTATACCCATATTGAATCATTCTGATGAGGATTTAGTATACCCGTATGGAACCATTCTGATGAGGATTTAGTATACCTGTATGGCATCATTCTGATGAGGATTTAGTATACCCATATTGAATCATTCTGATGAGGATTTAGTATACCCGTATTGAATCATTCTGATGAGGATTTAGTATACCTGTATGGCATCATTCTGATGAGGATTTAGTATACCTGTATGGCATCATTCTGATGAGGATTTAGTATACCCGTATGACATCATTCTGATGAGGATTTAGTAACCGGTATGGCATCATTCTGATGAGGATTTAGTATACCCATATTGAACCATTCTGATAATGATATAGTATACCGGTATGGCATCATTCTGATGAGGATTTAGTATACCCGTATGACATCATTCTGATGAGGATTTAGTATACCGGTATGGCATCATTCTGATGAGGATTTAGTTTACCGGTATGGAATCATTCTGATGAGGATTTAGTTTACCCGTATGGCATCATTCTGATGAGGAATTTATTTGTATATAGTAAACACAAAGTCCACAAGGTTCTGCTTTACATTTAAATATATATTTCTGACAGATTAGAAGCCTTTTTAATGC
>NC_092089.1:15942264-15952264 GCF_045679555.1 Salvelinus alpinus | reverse complement strand
TATAGGTGTGTTACTGCTTCCTGTCTGTCCTCTCCTGAGGCCAGGATACTTCTATCTGTATAGGTGTGTTACCGCTTCCTGTCTGTCCTCTCCTGAGGCCAGGATACTTCTGTCTGTATAGGTGTGTTACTGCTTCCTGTCTGTCCTCTCCTGAGGCCAGGATACTTCTGTCTTTATAGGTGTGTTACCGCTCGTTTCTCCTCTCCCCAGCTCCTCTCTCCCCCCAGCTCCTCTCTCTCCCCCCAGCTCCTCTCCCTCCCCCTAGCTCCTCTCTCTCCCCCCAGCCCCTCTCTCTCCCCCCAGCTCCTCTCTCTCCCCCCAGCTCCTCTCTCCCTCCCCCCAGCTCCTCTCTCTCCCCCCAGCTCCTCTCTCCCTCCCCCCAGCTCCTCTCTCTCCCCCATCCCCTCTCCCTCCCCCCAGCTCCTCTATCTCCCCCCAGCTCCTCTCTCTCCCCCCATCCCCTCTCCCTCCCCCCAGCTCCTCTCTCTCCCCCCAGCTCCTCTCTCTCCCCCGATCCCCTCTCCCTCCCCCCAGCTCCTCTCTCTCCCCCCAGCTCCTCTCCCTCCCCCCAGCTCCTCTCCCTCTCCCCAGCCCACCTCTGTCTGACACTGATTTCTCCTCATACTCTACTCTGTCAGAGATCAATACCTCCCAACCACTAGTGCTCACACTGTGCATCAATAGCCCTCCTATTCTCTCTCTGTCCCTGGCTCTCTCCCATTTCTCTCGCTCTCTTTCCCATTCCATCTCTCTCTCCCCCTCTCCCCCTCTCTCTCTCCCTCCCCCTCTTCCCTTCCTGACAATGGCACAGCTCGCCTCGTTCAAGGACTTTGACAATTTGGAGAAATACAACAGCAGCTCCATAAGGAGACCAACCAACCAAATAGCACTGCCATTTGACAGGTCATTTCACCAGCTGATATAACCACAACCATCCAATGGTTACTATGTAGAGGCCATTTCACCAGCTGATATAACCACAACCATCCAATGGTTACTATGTAGAGGTCATTTCACCAGCTGATATAACCACAACCATCCAATGGTTACTATGTAGAGGCCATTTCTCCAGCTCTGTTGGGCCACAATAGTTCAGGGTGCCTGTGTGCCTCGGGACCAGCTGTTTCAGTAGTTCAGGGTGCCTGTGTGCCTCGGGACCAGCTGTTTCAGTAGTTCAGGGTGCCTGTGTGCCTCGGGACCAGCTGTTTCAGTAGTTCAGGGTGCCTGTGTGCCTCGGGACCAGCTGTTTCAGTAGTTCAGGGTGCCTGTGTGCCTCGGGACCAGCTGTTTCAGTAGTTCAGGGTGGCTTTGTGCCTCGGGACCAGCTGTTTCAGTAGTTCAGGGTGGCTTTGTGCCTCGGGACCAGCTGTTTCAGTAGTTCAGGGTGGCTTTGTGCCTCGGGACCAGCTGTTTCAGTAGTTCAGGGTGGCTTTGTGCCTCGGGACCAGCTGTTTCAGTAGTTCAGGGTGGCTTTGTGCCTCGGGACCAGCTGTTTCAGTAGTTCAGGGTGGCTTTGTGCCTCGGGGCCAGCTGTTTCAGTAGTTCAGGGTGGCTTTGTGCCTCGGGACCAGCTGTTTCAGTAGTTCAGGGTGGCTTTGTGCCTCGGGACCAGCTGTTTCAGTAGTTCAGGGTGGCTTTGTGCCTCGGGACCAGCTGTTTCAGTAGTTCAGGGTGCCTGTGTGCCTCGGGACCAGCTGTTTCAGTAGTTCAGGGTGCCTGTGTGCCTCGGGACCAGCTGTTTCAGTAGTTCAGGGTGCCTGTGTGCCTCGGGACCAGCTGTTTCAGTAGTTCAGGGTGCCTGTGTGCCTCGGGACCAGCTGTTTCAGTAGTTCAGGGTGCCTGTGTGCCTCGGGACCAGCTGTTTCAGTAGTTCAGGGTGCCTGTGTGCCTCGGGACCAGCTGTTTCAGTAGTTCAGGGTGGCTTTGTGCCTCGGGACCAGCTGTTTCAGTAGTTCAGGGTGGCTTTGTGCCTCGGGACCAGCTGTTTCAGTAGTTCAGGGTGGCTTTGTGCCTCGGGACCAGCTGTTTCAGTAGTTCAGGGTGGCTTTGTGCCTCGGGACCAGCTGTTTCAGTAGTTCAGGGTGGCTTTGTGCCTCGGGACCAGCTGTTTCAGTAGTTCAGGGTGGCTTTGTGCCTCGGGACCAGCTGTTTCAGTAGTTCAGGGTGCCTGTGTGCCTCGGGACCAGCTGTTTCAGTAGTTCAGGGTGCCTGTGTGCCTCGGGACCAGCTGTTTCAGTAGTTCAGGGTGCCTGTGTGCCTCGGGACCAGCTGTTTCAGTAGTTCAGGGTGCCTGTGTGCCTCGGGACCAGCTGTTTCAGTAGTTCAGGGTGCCTGTGTGCCTCGGGACCAGCTGTTTCAGTAGTTCAGGGTGCCTGTGTGCCTCGGGACCAGCTGTTTCAGTAGTTCAGGGTGCCTGTGTGCCTCGGGACCAGCTGTTTCAGTAGTTCAGGGTGCCTGTGTGCCTCGGGACCAGCTGTTTCAGTAGTTCAGGGTGCCTGTGTGCCTCGGGACCAGCTGTTTCAGTAGTTCAGGGTGCCTGTGTGCCTCGGGACCGGCTGTTTCAGTAGTTCAGGGTGCCTGTGTGCCTCGGGACCAGCTGTTTCAGTAGTTCAGGGTGCCTGTGTGCCTCGGGACCAGCTGTTTCAGTAGTTCAGGGTGCCTGTGTGCCTCGGGACCAGCTGTTTCAGTAGTTCAGGGTGCCTGTGTGCCTCGGGACCAGCTGTTTCAGTAGTTCAGGGTGCCTGTGTGCCTCGGGACCGGCTGTTTCAGTATACAACAGTACAGACTAAGAGCTAACAGAGATGTTTTGGGACAGCTAAGGACAGAACCACACAATTTAGTTTACAACAAAAAATGAAACGCATAGGAAAGAAGACTAAGAAAAGTTACGAATAAATAAAAGATGTGTGTGTGTGTGTGTGTGTGTGTGAGTGTGTGTATGGTGTGTGTGTGTGTGTGTGTATGGTGTGTGTGTGTGTGTGTGTGTGTGTGTGTGTGTGTGTGTGTGTGTGTGTGTGTGTGTGTGTGTGTGTGTGTGTGTGTGTGTGTGTTAGTGTGTGTGTGTGTTAGTGTGTATGTATGTGTGTCTACCCTCCTGCTCAGTTTCATTTTCATCCCACAGTGTTAATGTATGCAGAGACTAAATCTCACACCCTGAGTTAGAGGGGAGAGAGAGAAGAAACAGATGTCTGATTAAACCCAGATTGTAGAAGACACGTTCACAACAGAAAGTATTCACACCCCTTGACTTATTCCACATTAAGTTGTGTTACAGCCCGAATTGAAACTGGATTAAAATGTAGATTGTTGACGTAACTGGCCTACACACAACGCCCCAATCATGTCAAAGTGGAATTAAGTTTGTATACATTATACCACTGAATTTAAAAATAAAACGCTGTCTCTAGTCAATAAGTTTTCAATCCATTTGTTATGGCAAGGCGCTTATCTAAATTCACGAGTAAACATGGGATTAACAATTCACATAAATTGCATGGTCTCACTCTGTGTGCAATAATATTGTTTAAAAACATTATTTTTTTAATGACATACATTTTCCCTCAGTCGAGCAGTGAATTTAAACACAGATTCAACCACAAAGACCAGGACGGTTTTCCAAAGAAGGGAACCTATTGGTAGATGGGTAAAAAAAAAAAGACATTGAATATCCCTTTGAGCATGGTGAAGTAATTAATTACACTTTGGATGGTCTATCAACACATCCAGTCACTACAAAGATACAGGCGTCCTTCCTAACTCAGTTGCCGGAGAGGAAGGAAACCCCTCAGGGATTTCACCATGACGACAATGGTGACTTTAAAACAGTTACAGAGTTTAATGGCTGTGGTAGGAGAAAACTGAGGATGGATCAACAACATTGTAGTTACTCCACAATACTAACCTAAATGACAGAGTGAAAAGAAGGAAGTCTGTACAGAATAAAAAAAATAAAAAATAAACAGACTGGAGCCTAAGCACCAGCCACTGGGAGATGAATTCACCTTTCAGAAGGACAACAACCTAAAAAACAAGGTCAAATCTACACTGGAGTTGCTTACCAAGAAGACAGTGAATGTCCCTGAGTGGCCAAGTTACAGTTTTGACTTAAATCAACTTTAAAATCTATGGCAAGACTTAAAAACAGTCACCTAGCAATGATCAACAACCAATTTGAGCTTGAAGAATTTTGAAAATAATAAATATTGTACAATCCAGGTGTGCAAAGCTCTTAGAGACTTTACCCAGAAAGACTCACAGCTGTAATCACTCTTAGAGACTTTACCCAGAAAGACTCACAGCTGTAATCACTCTTAGAGACTTTACCCAGAAAGACTCACAGCTGTAATCTCTTTTAGAGACTTTACCCAGAAAGACTCACAGCTGTATTCACTCTTAGAGACTTTACCCAGAAAGACTCACAGCTGTAATCTCTTTTAGAGACTTTACCCAGAAAGACTCACAGCTGTATTCACTCTTAGAGACTTTACCCAGAAAGACTCACAGCTGTAATCTCTCTTAGAGACTTTACCCAGAAAGACTCACAGCTGTAATCACTGTCAAATGTGATTCTAACATGTATTGACTCCAGGGTGGAAATACTTATGTAAATTAGGTAGTTCTGTATTTCATTAACTAACATTTCTAAAAACATGTTTTTCCATGATGGGGTATTGTGTGTAGATAGGTGACATCCAGGCTGTAACACAGCAACATGTGGACTAAATCAAGGGGTCTGAATACATGGTGAAGGCCCTCTATGAACACAACTTCTATAAGCCCTAAAACATTCTCTAAAACCATGCCGGTCTCCCTTGGGGCAGTCTCTAAAACCATGCCGGTCTCCCTTGGGGCAGTCTCTAAACCATGCCGGTCTCCCTTGGGGCAGTCTCTAAACCATGCCGGTCTCCCTTGGTTACCGTTACGGCAGTCTCTAAAACCATGCCGGTCTCCCTTGGGGCAGTCTCTAAAACCATGCCGGTCTCCCTTGGTAACCCTTGGGGCAGTCTCTAAAACCATGCCGGTCTCCCTTGGGGCAGTCTCTAAAACCATGCCGGTCTCCCTTGGTAACCCTTGGGGCAGTCTCTAAAACCATGCCGGTCTCCCTTGGTAACCCTTGGGGCAGTCTCTAAAACCATGCCGGTCTCCCTTGGTAACCCTTGGGGCAGTCTCTAAAACCATGCCGGTCTCCGTTGGTAACCCTTGGGGCAGTCTCTAAAACCATGCCGGTCTCCCTTGGTAACCCTTGGGGCAGTCTCTAAAACCATGCCGGTCTCCCTTGGTAACCCTTGGGGCAGTCTCTAAAACCATGCCAGTGTCCCTTGGTAACCCTTGGGGCAGTCTCTAAAACCATGCCGGTCTCCCTTGGTAACCCTTGAGGGCAGTCTCTAAAACCATGCCGGTCTCCCTTGGTAACCCTTGAGGGCAGTCTCTAAAACCATGCCGGTCTCCCTTGGTAACCCTTGGGGCAGTCTCTAAAACCATGCCGGTCTCCCTTGGTAACCCTTGAGGGCAGTCTCTAAAACCATGCCGGTCTCCCTTGGTAACCCTTGGGGAAGTCTCTAAAACCATGCCGGTCTCCCTTGGTAACCCTTGGGGCAGTCTCTAAAACCATGCCGGTCTCCCTTGGTAACCCTTGGGGCAGTCTCTAAAACCATGCCGGTCTCCCTTGGTAACCCTTGGGGCAGTCTCTAAAACCATGCCGGTCTCCCTTGGTAACCCTTGGGGCAGTCTCTAAAACCATGCCGGTCTCCCTTGGTAACCCTTGGGGCAGTCTCTAAAACCATGCCGGTCTCCCTTGGTAACCCTTGGGGCAGTCTCTAAAACCATGCCGGTCTCCCTTGGTAACCCTTGGGGCAGTCTCTAAAACCATGCCGGTCTCCCTTGGTAACCCTTGGGGCAGTCTCTAAAACCATGCCGGTCTCCCTTGGTAACCCTTGGGGCAGTCTCTAAAACCATGCCGGTCTCCCTTGGTAACCCTTGGGGCAGTCTCTAAAACCATGCCGGTCTCCCTTGGTAACCCTTGGGGCAGTCTCTAAAACCATGCCGGTCTCCCTTGGTAACCCTTGGGGCAGTCTCTAAAACCATGCCGGTCTCCCTTGGTAACCCTTGGGGCAGTCTCTAAAACCATGCCGGTCTCCCTTGGTAACCCTTGGGGCAGTCTCTAAAACCATGCCGGTCTCCCTTGGTAACCCTTGGGGCAGTCTCTAAAACCATGCCGGTCTCCCTTGGTAACCCTTGGGGCAGTCTCTAAAACCATGCCGGTCTCCCTTGGTAACCCTTGGAGCTCAAGTCCATCTCTCTGTTATTTCAGAACTGTAATTTGGCATCATGGCAGTGGTTTAGAGGTGACAGGATGGCATGCTGGGCTATTATAAACACTGAGGATGGACCCTCTCATAGAAGAGGGGAAAGGGAGGGAGGGAGGGGGAGAGGAGAGAGAGGGGGGGGGTAGGAGAGGAGAGAGAGAGAGGGGGATAGGAGAGGGAGGGGGAGAGGAGAGAGAGGGGGGGGGTAGGAGAGGAGAGAGAGAGAGGGGGATAGGAGAGGGAGGGGGAGAGGAGAGAGGGGGATAGGAGAGGGAGAGAGGGGGATAGGAGATGGAGGGAGGGGAGAAGGGGATAGGAGAGAGAGGGAGGGGAGAAGGGGATAGGGGATGAGAGAGAGAGAGAGAGAGAGACAGAGACAGAGACAGAGACAGACAGACAGACAGACAGACAGACAGACAGACAGACAGACAGACAGACAGACAGACAGACAGACAGACAGACAGACAGACAGACAGACAGACAGACAGAGAGAGAGAGAGAGAGAGAGAGAGAGAGAGAGAGAGAGAGAGAGAAAGAGAGTGACTGTATGGGGTCAGTGTAGCTGAAGAAAGATGATTGACTGTGCTGCAAACCGTGCTGTGTTCCGTGCGCTTGGAGACACTGACCAATAGCAGCTCTGAATGAGGCGGCCAAACCCACGCCAGCTTCCCCAAATGGAAATCTAGTCACTTCCTTTGACCAGTGCCCATAGGGAATAGAGGGCTGTTTGGGATGCTAACCACGGCTCCATGGTGAAAGAGCCCCAATGAACCCTGGGACTTGTAAGGCAGATGATCAGCCATATTTATAGAGCCTTCGTGCCACCAGTCACCCTGAAGACTCCAGGCCTAAGCCAGAGTCTATAGGGGATACAGCGGGGTGTCCAGGCGGAGCCCAGGCCTGATTAGCCACCACGTTGACTCCTCACTGATGAAAATGACTTACATTAGGTGTCCATGGAAACAGTATGAGTGTCTGTCTGTATGCCTGCCTGTCTCTATCTGTCTGTCTGTCTGTCTGTCTGTCTAACTGTCTGTCTGTCTGTCTGCATATCTGTCTGTCTGTCTGCATATCTGTCTGTCTGCCTGCATATCTGTCTGTCTGCCTGCATATCTGTCTGTCTGCCTGCATATCTGTCTGTCTGTCTGTCTGTCTGTCTGTCTGTCTGTCTGTCTGTCTGTCTGTCTGTCTGTCTGCCTGCCTGCCTGCCTGCCTGCCTGCCTGCCTGCCTGCCTGCCTGCCTGTCTGTCTGTCTGTCTGTCTGTCTGTCTGTCTGTCTGTCTGTCTGTCTGCCTGCCTGCATATCTGTCTGTCTGTCCGTCCGTCCGTCCGCCCGCCCGCCCGTCCGTCTGTCCGTCTGTCTGCCTGCCTGTCTGTCTGCCTGCCTGCATGTCTGTCTCTCTGTTCTTGATTTCTTTGCCTTGTTTTTATTTAGTCATTATTATATATGTAAATGTTTTCTATTTAAAACATTTCTGTACATTGTGTTGAGACTTGGTGAGATACACTTTAAATAAATAGTGATTAGATATTTGTCTATGTTATGAAGTCCTGACTCGAGCTGCCAGTTTTGAACATAATCAACACAATGACAGTTGGAACAGAAGAGGTGATGTTGGAGGATCATTTGGCACGGCTGGAGAAATACATATTGAATTTGGGTCAGCTCATAGATCTCTCTTGGCAGCCAGCCAGCCAGCCAGCCAGCCATCCAGCCAGCCAGACAGACAGCCAGCCAGCCAGCCAGCCAGACAGCCAGCCAGCCAGACAGACACAGAAATGGGTCATTACATATCTACAGCTGGACCAAAACACTATAACTCTTCCTACACAAACAGTACTACTATATTATATTACAATATATAGTACAGTACACACTATACTAACCTCTTCTTACACATACAGTACTACTATATTATAATACAATATATAGTACAATACACACTATACTAACCTCTTCTTACACATACAGTACTACTATATTATAGTACAATATTCAGTACAATACACACTATACTAACCTCTTCTTACACATACAGTACTACTATATTATAGTACAATATATAGTACAGTACACACCATTCTAACCTCTTCCTACACATGCAGTACTACTATATTATAATACAATACATAGTACAGTACACACCATTCTAACCTCTTCCTACACATGCACTACTATATTATAATACAATATATAGTACAGTACACACTATACTAACCTCTTCCTACACATACAGTACTACTATATTATAAAACAATATATAGTACAGTACACACTATACTAACCTCTTCCTACACATACAGTACTACTATATTATAAAACAATATATAGTACAGTACACACTATACTAACCTCTTCCTACACATACAGTACTACTATATTATAATACAATATATAGTACAGTACACACTATACTAACCTCTTCCTACACATACAGTACTACTATATTATAATACAATATATAGTACAGTACACACTATACTAACCTCTTCCTACACATACAGTACTACTATATTATAATACAATATATAGTACAGTACACACTATACTAACCTCTTCCTACACATACAGTACTACTATATTATAATACAATATATAGTACAGGACACACAATACTAACCTCTTCCTACACATACAGTACTACTATATTATAATACAATATATAGTACAGTACACACTAAACTAACCTCTTCCTACACATACATACTACTATATTATAATACAATATATAGTACAGTACACACTATACTAACCTCTTCCTACACATACATACTACTATATTATAATACAATATATAGCACAGTACACACTATACTAACCTCTTCCTACACATACAGTACTACTATATTATAATACAATATATAGTACAGTACACACTATACTAACCTCTTCCTACACATACAGTACTACTATATTATAAAACACTATATAGTACAGTACACACCATTCTAACCTCTTCCTACACATACAGTATTACTATATTATAGCAATATTATAGTACAAAATATAGTACAGTACACACCATATCTAACCTCTTCCTACACATACAGTACTACTATATTATAGTAATATTATAATACAATATATAGTACAGTACACACCATATCTAACCTCTTCCTACACATACAGTACAAGGCACATAATCAGTGCCATATTTCCCAGTGTGTCCTGAAGTTAGGGATGCTCATAACCTTTGACCCTGACTACGGTGACCCTGACTACGTTGACCCTGACTATACCTGACTACGGTGACCCTGAGACCATGTCTGACTACGGTGATCCTGAGGCCATGTCTGACTACGGTGACCCTGAGACCATGTCTGACTACAGTGACTACCTTTGACCCTGACTACGGTGACCCTGAGACCATGTCTGACTACGGTGACCCTGAGACTATGTCTGACTACGGTGACCCTGAGACTATGTCTGACTACGGTGACCCTGATACCATGTCTGACTACGGTGACCCTGAGACCGTGTCTGACTACGGTGACCCTGATACCATGTCTGACTACGGTGACCCTGAGACCATGTCTGACTACGGTGACCCTGAGACCATGTCTGACTGAGAGGACCAGTACAACAGACATGTTAGCATCTCTCACATCTAAACACTATAACTAACATGAACACTGAGAGGGGACCAGTACAACAGACATGTTAGCATCTCTCACATCTCCACACTATAACTAAC
>NC_092089.1:15929764-15934764 GCF_045679555.1 Salvelinus alpinus | reverse complement strand
TCAATAGTCTTTTCATTGTGATTGATGACTCTGATCCTCAATAGTCTTTTCATTGTGATTGATGACTCTGATCCTCAATAGTCTTTTCATTGTGATTGATGACTCTGATCCTCAATAGACTTTTCATTGTGATTGATGACTCTGATAATCAATAGTCTTTTCATTGTGATTGATGACTCTGATAATCAATAGTCTTTTCATTGTGATTGATGACTCTGATCCTCAATAGTCTTTTCATTGTGATTGATGACTCTGATAATCAATAGTCTTTTCATTGTGATTGATGACTCTGATAATCAATAGACTTTTCATTGTGATTGATGACTCTGATCCTCAATAGACTTTTCATTGCGATTGATGACTCTGATAATCAATAGTCTTTTCATTGCGATTGATGACTCTGATAATCAATAGTCTTTTCATTGCGATTGATGACTCTGATCCTCAATAGTCTTTTCATTGCGATTGATGACTCTGATCCTCAATAGTCTTTTCATTGCGATTGATGACTCTGATAATCAATAGTCTTTTCATTGCGATTGATGACTCTGTGTGATGACTCTGATCCTCAATAGACTTTTCATTGTGATTGATGACTCTGATAATAAATAGTCTTTCCGTATAGAATATTATACTGAGAGGAGAGAGCACCCCACGACATCACGACACCCCGCGGCACGCACGCACGCACGCACGCACGCACAATAGTCTTTTCATTGTGATTGATGACTCTGATCCTCAATAGTCTTTTCATTGTGATTGATGACTCTGATAATCAATAGTCTTTTCATTGTGATTGATGACTCTGATAATCAATAGTCTTTTCATTGCGATTGATGACTCTGATAATCAATTGTCTTTTCATTGCGATTGATGACTCTGATCCTCAATAGACTTTTCATTGCGATTGATGACTCTGATAATCAATAGTCTTTTCATTGCGATTGATGACTCTGATAATCAATAGTCTTTTCATTGCGATTGATGACTCTGATCCTCAATAGTCTTTTCATTGCGATTGATGACTCTGATCCTCAATATTCTTTTCATTGCGATTGATGACTCTGATAATCAATAGTCTTTTCATTGCGATTGATGACTCTGTGTGATGACTCTGATCCTCAATAGACTTTTCATTGTGATTGATGACTCTGATCCTCAATAGACTTTTCATTGCGATTGATGACTCTGATCCTCAATAGACTTTTCATTGCGATTGATGACTCTGATAATCAATAGTCTTTTCATTGCGATTGATGACTCTGATCCTCAATAGTCTTTTCATTGCGATTGATGACTCTGATAATCAATAGTCTTTTCATTGCGATTGATGACTCTGATCCTCAATAGACTTTTCATTGCGATTGATGACTCTGATAATCAATAGTCTTTTCATTGCGATTGATGACTCTGATAATCAATAGTCTTTTCATTGCGATTGATGACTCTGATAATCAATAGTCTTTTCATTGCGATTGATGACTCTGATCCTCAATAGTCTTTTCATTGCGATTGATGACTCTGATCCTCAATAGTCTTTTCATTGCGATTGATGACTCTGATAATCAATAGTCTTTTCATTGCGATTGATGACTCTGATCCTCAATATTCTTTTCATTGCGATTGATGACTCTGTGTGATGACTCTGATCCTCAATAGACTTTTCATTGTGATTGATGACTCTGATCCTCAATAGTCTTTTCATTGTGATTGATGACTCTGATAATCAATAGTCTTTTCATTGTGATTGATGACTCTGATAATCAATAGTCTTTTCATTGCGATTGATGACTCTGATCATCAATAGTATTTTCATTGCGATTGGTGACTCTGATAATCAATAGTCTTTTCATTGCGATTGATGACTCTGATCCTCAATAGACTTTTCATTGCGATTGATGACTCTGATAATCAATAGTCTTTTCATTGCGATTGATGACTCTGATAATCAATAGTCTTTTCATTGCGATTGATGACTCTGATCCTCAATAGTCTTTTCATTGCGATTGATGACTCTGATCCTCAATAGTCTTTTCATTGCGATTGATGACTCTGATAATCAATAGTCTTTTCATTGCGATTGATGACTCTGATCATCAATAGTCTTTTCATTGCGATTGATGACTCTGATCCTCAATAGACTTTTCATTGCGATTGGTGACTCTGATAATCAATAGTCTTTTCATTGCGATTGATGACTCTGATCCTCAATAGACTTTTCATTGCGATTGATGACTCTGATAATCAATAGTCTTTTCATTGCGATTGATGACTCTGATAATCAATAGTCTTTTCATTGCGATTGATGACTCTGATCCTCAATAGTCTTTTCATTGCGATTGATGACTCTGATCCTCAATAGTCTTTTCATTGCGATTGATGACTCTGATAATCAATAGACTTTTCATTGTGATTGATGACTCTGATAATAAATAGTCTTTCCGTATAGAATATTATACTGAGAGGAGAGAGCACCCCACGACATCACGACACCCCGCGGCACGCACGCACGCACGCACGCACGCACGCACGCACGCACGCACGCACGCACAATAGTCTTTTCATTGTGATTGAAGACTCTGATCCTCAATAGTCTTTTCATTGTGATTGATGACTCTGATAATCAATAGTCTTTTCATTGTGATTGATGACTCTGATCCTCAATAGTCTTTTCATTGCGATTGATGACTCTGATAATCAATAGTCTTTTCATTGCGATTGATGACTCTGATCCTCAATAGTCTTTTCATTGCGATTGATGACTCTGATAATCAATAGTCTTTTCATTGCGATTGATGACTCTGTGTGATGACTCTGATCCTCAATAGACTTTTCATTGTGATTGATGACTCTGATAATAAATAGTCTTTCCGTATAGAATATTATACTGAGAGGAGAGAGCACCCCACGACATCACGACACCCCGCGGCACGCACGCACGCACGCACACACACACACACACACACACACACACACACACACACACACACACACACACACACACACACACACACACACACATTGGAGCTTCTATACACACACACACACGACAGTAGCTAGATTCTAGTTTCAGGGGGCCAATAATGCGAGAGCCCAGAAGTGGCTTATCAGGCACAGGGGGGGGGGGGGGGGGCGTTCGGCATTAACATTTTAACTCGACAGGGGGAGGAGAACGGGGGGAGTAGGACAGGGGGGGAGGTGGACGGGGGGGGGGGAGGACAGGGGGGGAGGTGGACGGGGGGGGAGGAGGACAGGGGTGGGCGTTCGGCATTAACATTTTAACTCGACGGGGGGAGGAGAACGGGGGGAGTAGGACAGGGGGGAGGTGGACGGAGGAGGAGGATGGGGGAGGAGGTGGATGGGGGAGGAGGACGACGGGGGGAGGATGACTGGGGGGAGGTAGACGGGGGAGGGGCTTCTCTTCCCAGAATGGTTGTAGTTATTCCTGTCAGTGTGCAGCAGGCCAGTGTAATTACTGCATTCACAGGACAGGACATTAGCATAGCTGACAGAGCAACTTATTAGTAACTGCTGTTGACATGTCTGTTTATTACTGCTACTGGGAATGAGGAGTCAGCCCTCCCTGAACACTGGCTCTGGGCCACTGGAGCTTCTATACACACACACACACACTGGAGCTTCTATACCCACACACACACTGGAGCTTCTATACCCACACACACACTGGAACTTCTATACCCACACACACACTGGAACTTCTATTCCCACACACACACACACACACACACACACACACACACACACACACACACACACACACACACACACACACACACACACACACACACACACACACACACACACACACACACACACACTGGAACTTCTATTCCCACACACACACACACACTGGAGCTTCTATACACACACACACACACTGGAGCTTCTATACACACACACACACACACACTGGAGCTTCTATATACACACACACACACACTGGAGCTTCTATACACACACACACACACACACTGGAGCTTCTATACACACACGCACACACACTGGAGCTTCTATACACATTCCTATTTACAATGATGGCCTAGGAACAGTGGGTTAACTGCCTTGTTCAGGGGCAGAACGACAGATTTTTACCTTGTCAGCTCGGGGATTCGATATAGGCCCACCCACTTGTGAGCCAGGCCCAGCCAATAAGTATGAGTTTTCCCCCACAAAAGGGCTTATTACAGACAGAAATACTCCGGCGGCTTATGGTAGAGAAATTAATATTACATTCTCTGGAAACAGCTCTGGTGGATATTCCTGCAGTCAACATGCCAATTGCATTCTCCCTCAAAACTTGAGACATGTGTGGTACTGTGTTCTGTGACAAAACTGCACAATTTAAAGTGGCCTTTTACTGTCCCCGGGACAAGGTGCAACTGTGTAATGACAATGCTGTTTAAAAAGCTTCTTGATATGCCACACCTGTCAGGTGGATGGATTATCTTGGTAAATGAGAAACGGTCACGAACAGGGATGTAAACAAATTTGTGCACAAAGTTTGAAAGTAATAAGCTTTTTGTGCGTATGGAACATTTCTGTGATTTTTTATTTCAGTTCATAAAATATGGAACCAACACTTTACATGTTACATTTATATTTTTGGTTTAGTATGATACGAATTTGCAAAACACACATACAAAATGTTACGAATTTGCAAAACGTATAATATATTACGATTTCTAGCAAGGTGGCTAATGTTAGCTAGATGACTAACATTAGCTAGGCTAAGGGTTAGGTTAAAGGGTTAAGGTTAAGGGCTAGCGAAAAGGATTCGGGTTAGCTAACATGCTAAGTAGTTGCAAAGTAGCTAAAAAGTAGCAAGTAGTTGAAAAGTTGCTAATTAGCAAAAATGCTAAAGTGTTCCATGATGAGATTCAAACTGGCAACCTTTGTGTTGCTAGATGTTCACATTATACGTCCACCCATCCACCCTACTTTCATTTTTGCCTTAAGTAACCATCTGTCTTATGTAGCGC
>NC_092089.1:15904764-15922264 GCF_045679555.1 Salvelinus alpinus | reverse complement strand
AATTTCAAATCAACAGACCACTGTGGACACTGGCCATGGAAGGAAGGGCCTGGATGATGCCAGCTACAACTAAAATCAGAGAGACTTTACATTTAGGGGGTATTACATTCAGAGACTTTACATTTAGGGGGTATTACATTCAGAGACTTTACATTTAGGGAGTATTACATTCAGATACTTTACATTTAGGGAGTATTACATTCAGAGACTTTACATTGGGGAGTATTACATTCAGATACTTTACATTTAGGGAGTATTACATCCAGAGACTTTACATTTAGGGGGTATTACATTCAGATACTTTACATTTAGGGAGTATTACATTCAGAGACTTTACATTGAGGGAGTATTACATTCAGATACTTTACATTTAGGGAGTATTACATTCAGATACTTTACATTGAGGGAGTATTACATTCAGAGACTTTACATTTAGGGAGTATTACATTCAGATACTTTACATTTAGGGAGTATTACATTCAGAGACTTTACATTGGGGAGTATTACATTCAGATACTTTACATTTAGGGAGTATTACATTCAGAGACTTTACATTTAGGGGGTATTACATTCAGATACTTTACATTTAGGGAGTATTACATTCAGAGACTTTACATTGAGGGAGTATTACATTCAGATACTTTACATTTAGGGAGTATTACATTCAGATACTTTACATTTAGGGAGTATTACATTGAGGGAGTATTACATTCAGATACTTTACATTTAGGGAGTATTACATTCAGATACTTTACATTTAGGGAGTATTACATTGAGGGAGTATTACATTCAGATACTTTACATTTAGGGAGTATTACATTGAGGGAGTATTACATTCAGATACTTTACATTTAGGGAGTATTACATTCAGAGACTTTACATTTAGGGAGTATTACATTCAGAGACTTTACATTTAGGGAGTTTTACATTCAGAGACTTTACATTGAGGGAGTATTACATTCAGATACTTTACATTTAGGGAGTATTACATTGAGGGAGTATTACATTCAGATACTTTACATTTAGGGAGTATTACATTGAGGGAGTATTACATTCATATACTTTACATTTAGGGAGTATTACATTCAGAGACTTTACATTTAGGGAGTATTACATTGAGGGAGTATTACATTCAGATACTTTACATTTAGGGAGTATTGCATTCAGAGACTTTACATTTAGGGAGTATTACATTCATATACTTTACATTGAGGGAGTATTACATTCAGATACTTTACATTGAGGGAATATTACATTCAGAGACTTTACATTGAGGGAGTATTACATTCAGAGACTTTACATTTAGGGAGTATTACATTCAGAGACTTTACATTTAGGGAGTATTACATTCAGAGACTTTACATTGAGGGGGTATTACATTCAGATACTTTACATTTAGGGGGTATTACATTCAGAGACTTTACATTGAGGGAGTATTACATTCAGAGACTTTACATTGAGGGAGTATTACATTCAGAGACTTTACATTGAGAGGGAGTATTACATTCAGATACTTTACATTGAGAGGGAGTATTACATTCAGATACTTTACATTTAGGGAATATTACATTCAGGGAGTATTACATTCAGATACTTTACATTTAGGGAATATTACATTCAGAGACAATAAACCACGAGCCACGCAGGAAGTTTCCTAAACATTGACAAAACAATGGCAACTTTTAAAGAGAGAGAAATCCCTGTCACAACAGATGGAGAAAGCCAGAGAGATGTTGTTAACACAAGCAGAATACAGCAGACAGCAGTTTCCTGATCTGACAGCCCAAATATCTGACTGAGGCTTTAACATATTTCTTTACTTCTACACACACACACACACACACACACACACACACACACACACACACACACACACACACACACACACACACACACACACACACACACACACACACACACACACACACACACACACACACACACACACACACACACACACACACACACACACATTTTACAAAACACACACACTTTACAAAACACCTCTGTCTCTGTTTCCACACTCTCCCAGAACTGTATGTGTGTGTGTGTGTGTGTGTGTGTGTGTGTGTGTGTGTGTGTGTGTGTGTGTGTGTGTGTGTGTGTGTGTGTGTGTGTGTGTGTGTGTGTGTACGCATGTTCGTGTGTGCGGGCGGTAAAACACGCGTGTGTGGGAGGAAGTCATGTCTTCCCAGAGGATGTGTGAGCTTCCTTCGTTTCTGTTCATTAAGACTGTAGGAGAGAAGCTGCAGGAGATTTCACCACAGAGTTAAACACGGACAGAAAACCTCACCGCAGGTCAAACTGATTAAGACTGTTGAAGAGAACGACAGCGTTTGACAGTATTAATTCTAGACGTGATTTAATTTAGTTGGGAGAGAGAACTACGAGTTGTGTCTGACAATCCTCAGGCATCAACATAGGTGTCAAGAACCTGCTTCACTAAAACATCCTGAACTCCACATCTCCTGTCTCAATAAAGTTAGGATATAACGTACGTCTCAATAAAGTCAGGATATCACGTACGTCTCAATAAAGTTAGGATATCACGTACGTCTCAATAAAGTTAGGACATCACGTACGTCTCAATAAAGTTAGGACATCACGTACGTCTCAATAAAGTTAGGACATCACGTAGTGTACAAAGCCCTCTCTCTATCTCCTGTCAGTCTCCTCTCTCTATCTCCTGTCAGTCTCCTCTCTCTATCCCCTGTCATTCTCCTCTCTCTATCTCCTTTCAGTCTCCTCTCTCTGTCTCCTGTCAGTCTCCTCTCTCTGTCTCCTGTCAGTCTCCTCTCTCTATCTCCTGTCAGTCTCCTCTCTCTATCTCCTGTCAGTCTCCTCTCTCTATCCCCTGTCAGTCTCCTCTCTCTATCTCCTGTCAGTCTCCTCTCTCTGTCTCCTGTCAGTCTCCTCTCTCTGTCTCCTGTCAGTCTCCTCTCTCTGTCTCCTGTCAGTCTCCTCTCTCTATCCCCTGTCAGTCTCCTCTCTCCATCTCCAGTCAGTCTCATCTCTCCATCTCCAGTCAGTCTCCTCTCTCCATCTCCAGTCAGTCTCCTCTCTCCATCTCCAGTCAGTCTCCTCTCTCCGTCTCCAGTCAGTCTCCTCTCTCCGTCTCCAGTCAGTCTCCTCTCTCTGTCTCCAGTCAGTCTCCTCTCTCCGTCTCCAGTCAGTCTCCTCTCTCCATCTCCAGTCAGTCTCCTCTCTCCATCTCCAGTCAGTCTCCTCTCTCCGTCTCCAGTCAGTCTCCTCTCTCCGTCTCCAGTCAGTCTCCTCTCTCTATCTCCTGTCAGTCTCCTTTCTCCGTCTCCTGTCAGTCTCCTTTCTCCGTCTCCAGTCAGTCTCCTCTCTCCGTCTCCAGTCAGTCTCCTCTCTCCGTCTCCAGTCAGTCTCCTCTCTCTGTCTCCTGTCAGTCTCCTCTCTCTGTCTCCAGTCAGTCTCCTCTCTCCATTTCCAGTCCGTCTCCAGTCAGTCTCCTCTCTCCATCTCCAGTCAGTCTCCTCTCTCCGTCTCCAGTCAGTCTCCTCTCTCCATCTCCAGTCAGTCTCCTCTCTCCATCTCCAGTCAGTCTCCTCTCTCTGTCTCCTGTCAGTCTCCTCTCTCTGTCTCCTGTCAGTCTCCTCTCTCTGTCTCCTGTCAGTCTCCTCTCTCCGTCTCCAGTCAGTCTCCTCTCTCCATTTCCAGTCAGTCTCCTCTCTCCATCTCCAGTCAGTCTCCTCTCTCTGTCTCCTGTCAGTCTCCTCTCTCTGTCTCCTGTCAGTCTCCTCTCTCTGTCTCCAGTCAGTCTCCTCTCTCCATTTCCAGTCCGTCTCCAGTCAGTCTCCTCTCTCCATCTCCAGTCAGTCTCCTCTCTCCGTCTCCAGTCAGTCTCCTCTCTCCATCTCCAGTCAGTCTCCTCTCTCCATCTCCAGTCAGTCTCCTCTCTCTGTCTCCAGTCAGTCTCCTCTCTCTGTCTCCTGTCAGTCTCCTCTCTCTGTCTCCTGTCAGTCTCCTCTCTCCGTCTCCAGTCAGTCTCCTCTCTCCATTTCCAGTCCGTCTCCAGTCAGTCTCCTCTCTCCATCTCCAGTCAGTCTCCTCTCTCCGTCTCCAGTCAGTCTCCTCTCTCCATCTCCAGTCAGTCTCCTCTCTCCATATCCAGTCAGTCTCCTCTCTCCGTCTCCAGTCAGTCTCCTCTCTCCGTCTCCAGTCAGTCTCCTCTCTCCGTCTCCAGTCAGTCTCCTCTCTCTATCTCCTGTCAGTCTCCTTTCTCCGTCTCCAGTCAGTCTCCTCTCTCCGTCTCCAGTCAGTCTCCTCTCTCCATCTCCAGTCAGTCTCCTCTCTCTGTCTCCTGTCAGTCTCCTCTCTCTGTCTCCTGTCAGTCTCCTCTCTCCGTCTCCAGTCAGTCTCCTCTCTCCGTCTCCAGTCAGTCTCCTCTCTCTATCTCCTGTCAGTCTCCTTTCTCCGTCTCCTGTCAGTCTCCTTTCTCCGTCTCCAGTCAGTCTCCTCTCTCCGTCTCCAGTCAGTCTCCTCTCTCCGTCTCCAGTCAGTCTCCTCTCTCCGTCTCCAGTCAGTCTCCTCTCTCAGTCTCCAGTCAGTCTCCTCTCTCCGTCTCCAGTCAGTCTCCTCTCTCCATCTCCAGTCAGTCTCCTCTCTCTGTCTCCTGTCAGTCTCCTCTCTCTGTCTCCAGTCAGTCTCCTCTCTCCGTCTCCAGTCAGTCTCCTCTCTCCGTCTCCAGTCAGTCTCCTCTCTCCATCTCCAGTCAGTCTCCTCTCTCCATCTCCAGTCAGTCTCCTCTCTCTGTCTCCTGTCAGTCGCCTCTCTCTGTCTCCTGTCAGTCTCCTCTCTCCGTCTCCAGTCAGTCTCCTCTCTCCATTTCCAGTCCGTCTCCAGTCAGTCTCCTCTCTCCATCTCCAGTCAGTCTCCTCTCTCCGTCTCCAGTCAGTCTCCTCTCTCCATCTCCAGTCAGTCTCCTCTCTCCATCTCCAGTCAGTCTCCTCTCTCTGTCTCCTGTCAGTCGCCTCTCTCTGTCTCCTGTCAGTCTCCTCTCTCCGTCTCCAGTCAGTCTCCTCTCTCCATTTCCAGTCCGTCTCCAGTCAGTCTCCTCTCTCCATCTCCAGTCAGTCTCCTCTTTCCGTCTCCAGTCAGTCTCCTCTCTCCATCTCCAGTCAGTCTCCTCTCTCCATATCCAGTCAGTCTCCTCTCTCCGTCTCCAGTCAGTCTCCTCTCTCCGTCTCCAGTCAGTCTCCTCTCTCTATCTCCTGTCAGTCTCCTTTCTCCGTCTCCAGTCAGTCTCCTCTCTCCGTCTCCAGTCAGTCTCCTCTCTCCATCTCCAGTCAGTCTCCTCTCTCTGTCTCCTGTCAGTCTCCTCTCTCCGTCTCCAGTCAGTCTCCTCTCTCCGTCTCCAGTCAGTCTCCTCTCTCTATCTCCTGTCAGTCTCCTTTCTCCGTCTCCTGTCAGTCTCCTTTCTCCGTCTCCAGTCAGTCTCCTCTCTCCGTCTCCAGTCAGTCTCCTCTCTCCGTCTCCAGTCAGTCTCCTCTCTCTGTCTCCAGTCAGTCTCCTCTCTCTGTCTCCAGTCAGACTCCTCAACCTCATGAGCCTCATCTCCACTTAACACCATCACTTTTAAATTGTCTTTCAATTAAGTGTTTGTTCTAAATGAAAGGTATTATATTTTATAATAACTTGTGTTCTGAATCTATAAAGTGGGGCCTGTTCAGAAGAGAGCAACACTAAAGCACGTTCAGGTAGAAATGCACTGTGTAGAACAGTTATGATTGTTAGGCACATAGAATAGGCCGATCATGTCAGCCCTATTCATCACATTTCTATCTGAAACTATTCAGTTTCACCACACTGAAGTCACCAGTCTTCAGTGGACGTGAAGTGTCTCTACCACTGAAGTTCATTCAATACAGAAAATCCTCTTCAGGCTTTCAGAGACACCGTAAGTCCTCTCCAGTCAGTTAGACCATGGTAATACTGCTAATCGCCAGTCCTCTCCAGTCAGTTAGACCATGGTAATACTGTAATCCCCAGTCCTCTCCAGTCAGTTAGACCATGGTAATACTGTAATCACCAGTCCTCTCCAGTCAGTTAGACCATGGTAATACTGTAATCACCAGTCCTCTCCAGTCAGTTAGACCATGGTAATACTGTAATCACCAGTCCTCTCCAGTCAGTTAGACCATGGTAATACTGTAATCACCAGTCCTCTCCAGTCAGTTAGACCATGGTAATACTGTAATCACCAGTCCTCTCCAGTCAGTTAGACCATGGTAATACTGTAATCACCAGTCCTCTCCAGTCAGTTAGACCATGGTAATACTGCTAATCACCAGTCCTCTCCAGTCAGTTAGACCATGGTAATACTGTAATCACCAGTCCTCTCCAGTCAGTTAGACCATGGTAATACTGTAATCACCAGTCCTCTCCAGTCAGTTAGACCATGGTAATACTGTAATCACCAGTCCTCTCCAGTCAGTTAGACCATGGTAATACTGTAATCACCAGTCCTCTCCAGTCAGTTAGACCATGGTAATACTGCTAATCACCAGTCCTCTCCAGTCAGTTAGACCATGGTAATACTGTAATCACCAGTCCTCTCCAGTCAGTTAGACCATGGTAATACTGTAATCACCAGTCCTCGCCAGTCAGTTAGACCATGGTAATACTGTAATCACCAGTCCTCGCCAGTCAGTTAGACCATGGTAATACTGCTAATCACCAGTCCTCGCCAGTCAGTTAGACCATGGTAATACTGTAATCACCAGTCCTCTCCAGTCAGTTAGACCATGGTAATACTGTAATCACCAGTCCTCTCCAGTCAGTTAGACCATGGTAATACTGTAATCACCAGTCCTCTCCAGTCAGTTAGACCATGGTAATACTGTAATCACCAGTCCTCTCCAGTCAGTTAGACCATGGTAATACTGATAATCACCAGTCCTCTCCAGTCAGTTAGACCATGGTAATACTGTAATCACCAGTCCTCTCCAGTCAGTTAGACCATGGTAATACTGTAATCACCAGTCCTCTCCAGTCAGTTAGACCATGGTAATACTGTAATCACCAGTCCTCTCCAGTCAGTTAGACCATGGTAATACTGTAATCACCAGTCCTCTCCAGTCAGTTAGACCATGGTAATACTGTAATCACCAGTCCTCTCCAGTCAGTTAGACCATGGTAATACTGCTAATCACCAGTCCTCTCCAGTCAGTTAGACCATGGTAATACTGCTAATCACCAGTCCTCTCCAGTCAGTTAGACCATGGTAATACTGTAATCACCAGTCCTCGCCAGTCAGTTAGACCATGGTAATACTGATAATCACCAGTCCTCTCCAGTCAGTTAGACCATGGTAATACTGTAATCACCAGTCCTCGCCAGTCAGTTAGACCATGGTAATACTGTAATCACCAGTCCTCTCCAGTCAGTTAGACCATGGTAATACTGTAATCACCAGTCCTCTCCAGTCAGTTAGACCATGGTAATACTGTAATCACCAGTCCTCTCCAGTCAGTTAGACCATGGTAATACTGTAATCACCAGTCCTCTCCAGTCAGTTAGACCATGGTAATACTGCTAATCACCATATGAAACAAAGCCAAATGGCCTGCTGAAGGTGTCACCATTAGCTGGCTAATACCGCAGAAAGCAGTGAGAGGGAAACTAGCCTACGCATCATTAAAGAGATTATTATTCAATGAATGCTTATTCATTACTCTCCACGCCAGATCCAAGATGGAGGACCAGTAACCTCTACGGGTAGGCCTGTAATTCTAGTCAGGCTCCTGGTATTTTCATTGTTCCATTTTAGTCATTTAGCAGACAGTCTTATGCAGAGGGACTTACAGCAGTGAGTACATACATTGTTGTACTTTTTCCCGTACTGTTCCCCCAGTGGGAATCGAACCAACAACCCTGTGTTGAAACGCCACGCTCTAACAACTGAACCACAAGGGATATAATTTCCACTTGGCAGCGAACAAGTTTATTTTTTTATTTTTTCTATTTAACCTTTATTTAACTAGGCAAGTCAGTTAAAGAATAGGAGGAGCTTTCCGTTCTGATTGTTTATTTAATTGTCGCCTAAAAACCTTTAGGTCTACCTATAGAAAAATGTAAAAACAATTCTGCATCTCTGCCCAGCCTGGTAAGAGTGGCGTAAAGGATGTTTAGCATCCCCAGAGGCTCTGAAAGTGTGGAGAAAATAATCTGTTGGCCGGCTCCCCAGGAACCATCACATGAGCCTGAAGACAGACTGCTGTCCGGCTCTCCAGGAACCATCACATGAGCCTGAAGACAGACTGCTGTCCGTCTCCCCAGGAACCATCACATGAGCCTGAAGACAGACTGCTGTCCGGCTCTCCAGGAACCATCACATGAGCCTGAAGACAGACTGCTGTCCGTCTCTCCAGGAACCATCACATGAGCCTGAAGACAGACTGCTGTCCGGCTCTCCAGGAACCATCACATGAGCCTGAAGACAGACTGCTGTCCGTCTCCCCAGGAACCATCACATGAGCCTGAAGACAGACTGCTGTCCGTCTCTCCAGGAACCATCACATGAGCCTGAAGACAGACTGCTGTCCGTCTCTCCAGGAACCATCACATGAGCCTGAAGACAGACTGCTGTCCGTCTCTCCAGGAACCATCACATGAGCCTGAAGACAGACTGCTGTCCGGCTCTCCAGGAACCATCACATGAGCCTGAAGACAGACTGCTGTCCGTCTCCCCAGGAACCATCACATGAGCCTGAAGACAGACTGCTGTCCGTCTCTCCAGGAACCATCACATGAGCCTGAAGACAGACTGCTGTCCGTCTCTCCAGGAACCATCACATGAGCCTGAAGACAGACTGCTGTCCGTCTCTCCAGGAACCATCACATGAGCCTGAAGACAGACTGCTCTCCGTCTCTCCAGGAACCATCACATGAGCCTGAAGACAGACTGCTGTCCGTCTCTCCAGGAACCATCACATGAGCCTGAAGACAGACTGCTCTCCGTCTCTCCAGGAACCATCACATGAGCCTGAAGACAGACTGCTGTCCGTCTCTCCAGGAACCATCACATGAGCCTGAAGACAGACTGCTGTCCGTCTCTACAGGAACCATCACATGAGCCTGAAGACAGACTGCTGTCCGTCTCTCCAGGAACCATCACATGAGCCTGAAGACAGACTGCTGTCCGTCTCTCCAGGAACCATCACATGAGCCTGAAGACAGACTGCTGTCCTGCTCTCCAGGAACCATCACATGAGCCTGAAGACAGACTGCTGTCCGTCTCCACAGGAACCATCACATGAGCCTGAAGACAGACTGCTGTCCGTCTCCACAGGAACCATCACATGAGCCTGAAGACAGACTGCTGTCCGTCTCCACAGGAACCATCACATGAGCCTGAAGACAGACTGGCCAAACTCCCGTTTCTAGGAATTCATTCTAAAACCGAATTCAAAAGGCACTTGTAATAAGTCATTTTTTTTTTCATTTGTATTTAATTCTAAGTAAGTCACAGCCTATATGTTCAATGTATAGACAATAATGATTTAATACAACAACATGTTGTTTAAATAATGAGCTCTTTATGTCCCTACCAGCCTATTGCGTCATACTCTCAAATGCTTCACAATGTATTTCCTTTGTAGGCTCCATGAACGATGAGCGGGACTCCGCTCACATCCTCTGTATGGGACCAAATGATTCACTCTGCACACAATATACTGGAAACTAGGACACCATGGGGATGGACACCATGGGGATGGACACCATGGGGATGGACACCATAGGGATGGACACCATAGGGATGGACACCATAGGGATGGACACCATGGGGATGGACACCATAGGGATGGACACCATAGGGATGGACACCATGGGGATGGACACCATGGGGATGGACACCATAGGGATGGACACCATGGGGATGGACACCATGGGGATGGACACCATGGGGATGGACACCATGGGGATGGACACCATGGGGATGGACACCATGGGGATGGACACCATGGGGATGGACACCATAGGGATGGACACCATGGGGATGGACACCATAGGGATGGACACCATGGGGATGGACACCATGGGGATGGACACCATGGGGATGGACACCATGGGGATGGACACCATGGGGGTGGACACCATGGGGATGGACACCATGGGGATGGACACCATGGGGATGGACACCATGGGGATGGACACCATAGGGATGGACACCATAGGGATGGACACCATAGGGATGGACACCATAGGGATGGACACCATAGGGATGGACACCATAGGGATGGACACCATGGGGATGGACACCATGGGGATGGACACCATGGGGATGGACACCATAGGGATGGACACCATAGGGGTGGACACCATAGGGATGGACACCATAGGGATGAACACCATGGGGATGGACACCATGGGGATGGACACCATGGGGATGGACACCATGGGGATGGACACCATAGGGATGGACACCATGGGGATGGACACCATGGGGATGGACACCATAGGGATGGACACCATAGGGATGGACACCATAGGGATGGACACCATAGGGATGAACACCATGGGGATGGACACCATGGGGATGGACACCATGGGGATGGACACCATGGGGATGGACACCATGGGGATGGACACCATGGGGATGGACACCATGGGGATGGACACCATAGGGATGGACACCATAGGGATGGACACCATCAAACAACCAGAACTTCCTCCTCTCAGGCGTTGAGGAAGGAGAAAGGCGAGAGTTGGCATATACCATGAACATCTGAAAAACTCACGTCTGCACAATCACTCAACAAGGTGAATGAAATGAAGGGATTGAAAGGAAGGATGTCTTACCTTGTGGTCGTAGGGGTTATAGGAGTGGAACAGGGTCGACAGCTCTTTGGTTCGTTGTTTTTTCTGTGGAGAGAAGTAAAGATACATGACATTTGTATTTTAAAAAAAGTACAATGTTATTTTCAGACAGAAAGAGAAGTCACAGTATTAGATCTAAACGGATTAGAAATATGACATTATTAGCCCACGAGATTAAGAGACAAATCTAACTAGTTTATTCCCATAATAACTGCATAATAACTCTATATGTCCTTGAATGGAAAAAGTACAACGTCAAATGTAAAAAGACAGACTTTGTAGCCTGGTTCGCTGGCTTTTGGAACACAGTTGATTAACGCAAACTGCTATTCTAACGGATAGAAATACGACTCGGCTATTATTTGCCTACAAGATAATAAAAATGAGTCTCGATCTACCCATTTCCATTGTCGCCCCAGAGCCTTGCATAAAATCCTGATACATCCTTAATTTGTAATGAAATAATGTAATGCAGACGCAGAGATATGAGTTTAATACAGGACGACACTTAATGGCATCAGCATGACTTCTGGAGAAGAGAAGCAGAGTAAAAGTAGTCAGGGTTTGGTAATGAGGGGGACTGATTAGTCCTTCTGTTTCTCAACCCTGGGAGACAGCCACAGCATTACGGGACGACTTCACTATCCTCAGGCAACATCGTCTGCTGCATATATAATGTGTTAATGTGGACCTTTACCATGAGAGATGGAGAGAGAGAGAGAGAGAGAGAGACAGAGGAGAGAGAGAGAGAGAGAGAGAGAGAGAGATGGGGAGAGAGAGAGAGAGAGAGTGATAGAGAGAGAGAGAGACAGAGGAGAGAGAGAGAGAGAGAGAGAGAGAGAGAGAGAGAGAGATTAGAATCTGGCTCAAAATGTTCCAATCAGTTATAGAACCAATTGCTCTATATGGCAGTGTAGTCCGTGCTCTAATAATGAATTTACCTAATGGGACAAACATCCAATTGAAATACTGCATGCAGAGTTTTACCAGACTGTATTGGAAGTGCAAAGAAAACCTCTAAATAACGCATGTAGAGCAGAACTGGGCCAAAAGCCCCTCCTCATTCCAATAGAAAAAAAGAGCCATCAATTTTTTACAACCATCTAAAAACAAGTGACCCCAAAACATTCCATCACACAGCTCTACAATGTCAAGAGATGCAACAAGAGAAGAGTCCCCTCAGCCAGCTGGTTCTGAGGCTCAGTTTACTAACCCAAACCAACCCCATAGAGCCTCAGGACAGCACTCAGCCAGCTGGTTCTGAGGTTCAGTTCTCTAACCCAAACCAACCCCATAGAGCCTCAGGACAGCACTCAGCCAGCTGGTTCTGAGGCTCAGTTCACTAACCCAACCCAACCCCATAGAGCCTCAGGACAGCACTCAGCCAGCTGGTTCTGAGGCTCAGTTCTCTAACCCAAACCAACCCCATAGAGCCTCAGGACAGCCCCCAACCAGCTGGTTCTGAGGCTCAGTTCACCAACCCAAACCAACCCCATAGAGCCTCAGGACAGCACTCAGCCAGCTGGTTCCTGGCCTTGGTCAGGGAGATGACCAAGACCCCGATGGTCACTCTGACAGAGCTTCAGAGTTCCTCTGTGGAGTTGGGAGAACCTTCCAGAAGGACAACCATCTCTGCAGCACTCCACCAATCAGGCCTTTATGGTAGAGTGGCCAGCTTGGAGTTTGACAAAAGGCCCCTAAATGACTCTGACCATGAGAAACAAGATTCTTGGGTTTGTTTGGCAGGTAATGTAAAGTATTTATGCCCAGTCCCTGTGAACTCTCATCACTCTCACTTCTCCTCCATCTCATCATAGATCCTCCATCTCTCATCATAGACCCTCCTCCATCTCTCTCCACTCAACATAGACCCTGGCTCTGGTCCTCCCTCCATCTTTCCATCTCTCTACCCTCTCCACCCTCTCAATCCCTCTCCACCCTCCCCATGTCTCTCTCTCCTCTCCTCAACCAGTCCATCTTTTCCTCTCCTCTCCTTCCCCTCGTTACCCTTACATCACTACCCTCCATATAGTGTGCTGGAGGAGAGGAGAGGAGAAATGAGAGGAGAGGACAGAGAAGAGAGGAGAAATGAGAGGAGAGGAGAAATGAGAGGAGAAAGGAGAGGAAAGAGGAGAAAGGAGAGAGAAGCACCCGAGGTTACTATTCCTCAACACCACCAATGAGATCCCTGCAGTATTCACTCCATAACCCACACACACCACACACACACACACACACACACACACACACACACACACACACACACACACACACACACACACACACACACACACACTATTGTGTAGAACCTATTCCAATGGTGAAGTATGCCTTCTGGCCCTTGTGATTTGGGAGAGAGGGAGAGGAGAGAGGTTGGAGGAAGGTTGCCGGGCTCGAGGTAGAGGAAGATAACCAGCTACCTTAACAGAATCTCTTTACTTTCCACCCTGAAATCACATCTTCATTCTGGCTTGAATAGGAGCAGGAATTTGATCAAACACCATGAACCCAAAGCTGACCTTGGGAGACATCCCAAATTGCATCCCGTTTCCCTATATAGTGCACTACCCTTACGGACCCTGGTCTAAAGTAACGCACTAGACAGAAAATAGGGTGGCATTTTGGACACAGACTCACTATTTCAGCCTATTAGGAGCTGAGGCCTGGGCTGAGATTGCTGCTGCTCCTGTTACAGCCCAAAGCAGTCAGTCTCTCTCCTCTCACGGATCCTTCCGGAGTCAGGGACGGGCAGAAAATAATCTTGATAAGCCAAATAATAAACCACTTATCTTTATTTGAAACTAGGGGGGAGGACGTGGAGGGACGTAGGGGAGGACATGGAGGGGAGGACATGGAGGGATGTAGGGGAGGACTTGGAGGGACGTAGGGGAGAACGTGGAGGGGAGGACGTGGAGGGACGTAGGGGAGGACATGGAGGGGAGGACGTGGAGGGACGTAGGGGAGGACATGGAGGGGAGGACGTGGAGGGACGTAGGGGAGGACATGGAGGAGGACGTGGAGGGACGTAGGGGAGGACATGGAGGAGGACGTGGAGGGACGTAGGGGAGGACATGGAGGAGGACGTGGAGGGACGTAGGGGAGGACATGGAGGGACGTAGGGGAGGACATGGAGGGGAGGACATGGAGGGACGTAGGGGAGGACATGGAGGGACGTAGGGGAGGACATGGAGGGACGTAGGGGAGGACATGGAGGGGAGGACATTGAGGGATGGAGGGGAGGACATTGAGGGATGTAGGGGAGGACATGGAGGAGGACATGGAGGTGAGGACATGGAGGGGAGGACATTGAGGGGAGGACGTGGAGGGACGTAGGGGAGGACATGGAGGGATATAGGGGAGGACATGGAGGGGAGGACATTGAAGGGAGGACGTGGAGGGACGTAGGGGAGGACATTGAGGGATGTAGGGGAGGACATGGAGGGGAGGACATGGAGGGGATGACATGGAGGGACGTAGGGGAGGACATGGAGGGGAGGACATGGAGGGACGTATGGGAGGACATGGAGGGGAGGACATGGAGGGACGTAGGGGAGGACATGGAGGGGAGGACATGGAGGGACGTATGGGAGGACATGGAGGAGGACATGGAGGGGAGGACATTGAGGGATGGAGGGGATGACATTGAGGGATGTAGGGGAGGACATGGAGGGGAGGACATGGAGGGGAGGACATTGAGGGATGTAGGGGAGGACATGGAGGGGAGGACATTGAGGGACGTAGGGGAGGACGTGGAGGGACGTAGGGGAGGACGTGGAGGGACGTAGGGGAGGACATGGAGGAATGTAGGGGAGGACATTGAGGGATGTAGGGGAGGACATGGAGGTGAGAACATGGAGGGATGTAGGGGAGGACATGGAGGTGAGAACATGGAGGGACGGAGGGGAGGACATGGAGGGGAGGACATGGAGGGACGGAGGGGAGGACATGGAGGGGAGGACATGGAGGGACGGAGGGGAGGACATGGAGGTGAGAACATGGAGGGACGGAGGGGAGGACATGGAGGGGAGGACATGGAGGGACGGAGGGGAGAACATGGAGGTGAGAACATGGAGGGACGGAGGGGAGGACATGGAGGGGAGGACATGGAGGGACGGAGGGGAGAACATGGAGGTGAGAACATGGAGGGACGGAGGGGAGGACATGGAGGGGAGGACATGGAGGGACGTAGGGGAGGACATGGAGGGGAGGACATGGAGGGACGTATGGGAGGACATGGAGGAGGACATGGAGGGGAGGACATTGAGGGATGGAGGGGATGACATTGAGGGATGTAGGGGATGACATGGAGGGGAGGACATTGAGGGATGTAGGGGAGGACATGGAGGGGAGGACATTGAGGGACGTAGGGGAGGACGTGGAGGGACGTAGGGGAGGACGTGGAGGGACGTAGGGGAGGACATGGAGGAATGTAGGGGAGGACATTGAGGGATGTAGGGGAGGACATGGAGGTGAGAACATGGAGGGATGTAGGGGAGGACATGGAGGTGAGAACATGGAGGGACGGAGGGGAGGACATGGAGGGGAGGACATGGAGGGACGGAGGGGAGGACATGGAGGGGAGGACATGGAGGGACGGAGGGGAGGACATGGAGGTGAGAACATGGAGGGACGGAGGGGAGGACATGGAGGGGAGGACATGGAGGGACGGAGGGGAGGACATGGAGGGGAGGACATGGAGGGACGGAGGGGAGAACATGGAGGTGAGAACATGGAGGGACGGAGGGGAGGACATGGAGGGGAGGACATGGGGGGGAGGACATGGGGGGACGGAGGGGAGGACATGGAGGGACGGCAGGGAGGACATGGAGGGACGTAGGGGAGAACATGGAGGGACGTAGGGGAAAACATGGAGGGGATGACATGGAGGAACGTAGGGGAGGACATGGAGGGGAGGACATGGAGGGACGTAGGGGAGGACGTGGAGGGGAGGACATGGAGGAACGTAGGGGAGGACATGGAGGGGAGGACAAGGAGGGACGTAGGGGAGGACGTGGAGGGGAGGACATGGAGGGACGTAGGGGAGGACGTGGAGGGGAGGATATGGAGGGGAGAACATGGAGGGACGGAGGGGAGGACATGGAGGGGAGGACATGGAGGGACGGAGGGGAGGACATGGAGGGGAGGACATGGAGGGACGGAGGGGAGGACATGGAGGTGAGAACATGGAGGGACGGAGGGGAGGACATGGAGGGGAGGACATGGAGGGACGGAGGGGAGAACATGGAGGTGAGAACATGGAGGGACGGAGGGGAGGACATGGAGGGGAGGACATGGAGGGACGGAGGGGAGAACATGGAGGTGAGAACATGGAGGGACGGAGGGGAGGACATGGAGGGGAGGACATGGGGGGGAGGACATGGGGGGACGGAGGGGAGGACATGGAGGGACGGCAGGGAGGACATGGAGGGACGTAGGGGAGAACATGGAGGGACGTAGGGGAAAACATGGAGGGGATGACATGGAGGAACGTAGGGGAGGACATGGAGGGGAGGACATGGAGGGACGTAGGGGAGGACGTGGAGGGGAGGACATGGAGGAACGTAGGGGAGGACATGGAGGGGAGGACAAGGAGGGACGTAGGGGAGGACGTGGAGGGGAGGACATGGAGGGACGTAGGGGAGGACGTGGAGGGGAGGATATGGAGGGGAGAACATGGAGGGACGTAGGGGAGGACGTGGAGGGGAGGACATGGAGGGACACTGGAGGGCCAACAGGGTCTGGGTTGGCCACTAATAAGGCCTGGAGCCGAGACAGTGAGATGTTCATCAGAAAGAAACACGGTTGTGAATCTCTCAGCTCAAACGCCTTCAGCAGTTCTACATGAACAGACACACGGGACAGACAGCTGCTCACTGGGAGACGTGCCGTCTGTCCGTCAAAGAGACGTGTAGAGGAACATCCATCTGCTTGAACCAGTCAGATCTCAGACGTTAAATACCGTTGACATCTACGACACACATCTCTACTGCCTCGACACCAGAGAGCAGCAACATATCGACAGACTAAATCTAGATCACTCAAAACATATTGACGTCCCACAAAAACACGCCGCTGTGGAACGAGTCACCAGAACACGTCAATAAACGTCCTCACCACCTTCAGATTAGGTCACTGATGTCTTACTGAGAAGACAACTGAACTGAGGGGCGCTGGGTAGTTAGGTCCTAATAACATGCAGATCAATGCAGATCAATGCAGCCCAAACAGGTTGCCGTCTTGGCGTCTGTCTGCTCAGATTAGTGAGGAGAACGGCATCCACGTTCATATAGAAACGTGTGTGTTTGGTTGAGTGTTATGCTGTGTGTTAACGTGTTGTTAACGTGTTGTGTGTTAACGTGTTGTTAACGTGTTGTGTGTTAACGTGTTGTTAACGTGTTGTGTGTTAACGTGTTGTTAACGTGTTGTGTGTGTGTTAACGTGTTGTGTGTTTACGTGTCGTGTGTTTACGTGTTGTGTGTTAATGTGTTGTGTGTTAACGTGTTGTTAACGTGTTGTGTGTTAACGTGTTGTTAACGTGTTGTGTGTGTGTTAACGTGTTGTGTGTTTACGTGTCGTGTGTTTACGTGTTGTGTGTTAATGTGTTGTGTGTTAACGTGTTGTTAACGTGTTGTGTGTTAACGTGTTGTTAACGTGT
>NC_092089.1:15879741-15904664 GCF_045679555.1 Salvelinus alpinus | reverse complement strand
ACTGTTACATTGAACTGGGTGAATATGAATGACAGTAACCTAAACCTATCACTGTTACATTGAACTGGGTGAATATGAATGACAGTAACCTAAACCTATCACTGTTACATTGAACTGGGTGAATATGAATGACAGTAACCTAAACCTATCACTGTTACATTGAACTGGGTGAATATGAATGACAGTAACCTAAACCTATCACTGTTACATTGAACTGGGTGAATGGAATATGAATGACAGTAACCTAAACCTATCACTGTTACATTGAACTGGGTGAATAATATGAATGACAGTAACCTAAACCTATCACTGTTACATTGAACTGGGTGAATGGAATATGAATGACAGTAACCTAAACCTATCACTGTTACATTGAACTGGGTGAATGGAATATGAATGACAGTAACCTAAACCTATCACTGTTACATTGAACTGGGTGAATATGAATGACAGTAACCTAAACCTATCACTGTTACATTGAACTGGGTGAATGGAATGAATGACAGTAACCTAAACCTATCACTGTTACATTGAACTGGGTGAATGGAATATGAATGACAGTCATCCAATATGATGTCATAGACATAAAAGCAATTCTCTCAAAAAAATTGAAAAAAAGGAATATTCCTCCCTCATGTTAAACGGCACCAACCGCCTCTGACGCTGACCTTATACTTCACAGAGAGAATGTTGTTTCATAAAATGAATGATTCACTGTAGCTAATCAGTCGTTAGAAATACAGTCAAATAGTTGTCCTCCAGAAGCACGTCTTCCCTCTTTATGTAGTTGTCTGTATACCGGATGTTCTTGCCCTTTAATAATCACATCCTAAATCAAAGTGAGAAAGGCAGAAGGTTTCATAAGGAGGAGAGGACTGAGAATGTGAGGATTGTAGAGGTTGTTGGAGAGGTTGTGTTTCACCGGCGTTATTTAATGAAAAGTCTGTTTCTGTTTGCTGTAGCGGAGGTGAGAATGCACAGTGGTGAGGTAACAGGTTGGTAAAACACTAGCTTATGTTTGGCTAGCAGGTCAGAGATCTCAGGTGAGAGGTAGCAGGGTGGTAGCTGATGTTTGGCTAGCAGGTCAGAGATCTCAGGTGAGAGGTAGCAGGTCAGAGATCTCAGGTGAGAGGTAGCAGGTCAGAGATCTCAGGTAAGAGGTGGCAGGTCAGAGATCTCAGGTGAGAGGTAGCAGGTCAGAGATCTCAGGTGAGAGGTAGCAGGTCAGAGATCTCAGGTGAGAGGTAGCAGGTCAGAGATCTCAGGTGAGAGGTAGCAGGTCAGAGATCTCAGGTGAGAGGTAGCAGGGTGGTATCTGATGTTTGGCTAGCAGGTCAGAGATCTCAGGTGAGAGGTAGCAGGTCAGAGATCTCAGGTGAGAGGTAGTAGGTCAGAGTGTGGCTCGCTGATGTTGGAACCTCAGACTTCACAGGCCTCTGGGACCTAACCTAGCCAGCTGGGACTGGTCTGGACCACCTGTTAGGAGTAGTAACTTGGACTTAACCTAGCCAGCTGGGACTGGTCTGGACCACCTGTTTGGAGTAGGAACTTGGACTTAACCTAGCCAGCTGGGACTGGTCTGGACCACCTGTTTGGAGTAGTAACTTGGACTTAACCTAGCCAGCTGGGACTGGTCTGGACCACCTGTTAGGAGTAGTAACTTGGACTTAACCTAGCCAGCTGGGACTGGTCTGGTCCACCTGTTTGGAGTAGTAACTTGGACTTAACCTAGCCAGCTGGGACTGGTCTGGTCCACCTGTTTGGAGTAGTAACTTGGACTTAACCTAGCCAGCTGGGACTGGTCTGGACCACCTGTTTGGAGTAGTAACTTGGACTTAACCTAGCCAGCTGGGACTGGTCTGGACCACCTGTTTGGAGTAGTAACTTGGACTTAACCTAGCCAGCTGGGACTGGTCTGGTCCACCTGTTTGGAGTAGGAACTTGGACTTAACCTAGCCAGCTGGGACTGGTCTGGACCACCTGTTAGGAGTAGTAACTTGGACTTAACCTAGCCAGCTGGGACTGGTCTGGACCACCTGTTTGGAGTAGTAACTTGGACTTAATCTAGCCAGCTGGGACTGGTCTGGACCACCTGTTTGGAGTAGTAACTTGGACTTAACCTAGCCAGCTGGGACTGGTCTGGACCACCTGTTTGGAGTAGTAACTTGGACTTAACCTAGCCAGCTGGGACTGGTCTGGACCACCTGTTTGGAGTAGTAACTTGGACTTAACCTAGCCAGATGGGGCCGGTCTAGTAGTAAGGTTTGAGATCACAGAGTTAGCCACAGTCTTCTGAGTTAAATAACTGGCATCATGTGTTATGTGACGTGTCTTGATTACAGGTCTTTACTGCCGGGTGTGTGGTGTGGACAGAGACACCCTACCTGTCTGTCTGTGTGGTGTGGACAGCGACACCCTACCTGTCTGTCTGTGTGGTCCTGTCTGTGTGGTGTGGACAGAGACACCCTACCTGTCTGTCTGTGTGGACAGTGACACCCTACCTGTCTGTCTGTGTGGTGTGGACAGAGATACCCTACCTGTCTGTCTGTGTGGTGTGGACAGCGACACCCTACCTGTCTGTCTGTGTGGTGGGGACAGAGACACCCTACCTGTCTGTCTGTGTGGTCCTGTCTGTGTGGTGTGGACAGAGACACCCTACCTGTCTGTCTGTGTGGTGTGGACAGTGACACCCTACCTGTCTGTCTGTGTGGTGTGGGCAGCGACACCCTACCTGTCTGTCTGTGTGGTGTGGACAGAGACACCCTACCTGTCTGTCTGTGTGGTGTGGACAGTGACACCCTACCTGTATGTCTGTGTGGTGTGGACAGTGACACCCTACCTGTCTGTCTGTGTGGTGTGGACAGAGACACCCTACCTGTCTGTCTGTGTGGTGTGGACAGCGACACCCTACCTGTCTGTCTGTGTGGTGTGAGTGACTCAGGAAGTGTGTATGTCATGAGTCAGTGTGCAGGTGTGTGCTCCATGTGAAGAGAAGAGGAGTCGATTTCCCCTCCGTGTGTGTGTGTGTGTGTGTGTGTGTGTGTGTGTGTGTGTGTGTGTGTGTGTGTGTGTGTGTGTGTGTGTGTGTGTGTGTGTGTGCGTGCGTGCGTGCGTGCGTGCGTGCGTGCGTGCGTGCGTGCGTGCGTGCGTGCGTGCGTGCGTGCGTGCGCGCGTGCGCGCGTGTGTGTGTGTGCCAGGTCAGTCCCTGGACACAGGGTGTGAGACACACTGTAATGGAAACCAGGCGAGGGGAATTGTGAGCCAGTGGTTTTCATTTTCTCTCTCCCCTCCTGTCCCTCTTTCACACTCCTCCTCTCCTCTCCTCCTGTCCTCTCCTCTCTCTTTCCTCTCATCTACCTCTCTTGTGCCAGTGTGATGAAGTTAGCAGGGCCTCTCCTAGTTAATCCATCTTCCTGTAGCAACAGTTTACAGCAGGCTGAGGAATCCTGCAGCTCAGTGTCCTCTTCCTGAGCGTATGAATGGCCCAGAGCCAGACGACTGCTGTCACTGAGACGGAAAGCTTTTGGATTCGGGCCAAATATGTCATTTAACTCTCACCTCAGATATGAACTGAATACCCGAGATAAATATTTAGCCTGAAAGCAACTACTTCTTATTTTATCTTTCGGCTCGTTGTTAAATTGCTAATCAGCCCTGTGTTGCAGTGCAGAGATGAGCGTGGGTTGTATGAATGATCATTTAGGCCGTTCATTCAGAATGGAATTGCGTTGTAGGTATGGTTTTAACGACTATGCCGTGCACCACAAACAAACTCGTGAAAAGCTGTAGTAACTTACATCTCTACTATACTGAGATATCAAATCATCCTTTTAGTAAATATTTGATGTGAATGAGTTCAATAGGCATTTGAGTGACAAGTTTGTGATCATTTTCAGAGTATGAATGAAAATGGGGAACAGCAGTAATCTGTGTGGGGGGGGGGGGGTCACTTGAGTCCAGCTTAATTAGCACTTACATTGAACGTGACTTCTGGATGAGGGCTACGGAGGTAACTAACTAACTAACTAACTAACTAACTAACTAGCTAGCTAACTAACTAACTAACTAACTAACTAACTAACTAACTAACTAGCCAACTAGCCAACGCCTGTCTGCCCTCAGTCCCTCCCTGTAGAAATGGACATTATTTTAGTCAAACTAAATGTGGGATTCCTTCCTGTTCCATAATTCCTGCTGTTTATAATCGTAGACAGTGGTGCTCATAGTGGTATGACAAGAATACTCATTACACATGCAAGACTGAGGACACACACACACACACACACACACACACACACACACACACACACACACACACACACACATATATACACACACACACACACAGCACATTTAGAATATCCAGATGAATGAATAGTGTCAAACTAACATTTCATTAAAATGTCTGTTTAGTGTTATGATCCTGTCAAACCCCTGGTGGAATCACAGGGCTGTATACACACACACACACACACACACACACACACACACACACACACACACACACACACACACACACACACACCCACACACACACACACACACCCATCCATCCGGGGGGGGGTCAGAGGGATCAATGACAGTAATTGCAATCAGTCAAGTGTGTGTGTGTGTGTGGATATGAGTTAGCGCAGGCGGTCCTCTTAAAGGACAGATAACTGGACACATTTTTAATAATAACTAAAAACTTTACAAGGACGTCATCTTTAGAATTTGCTCAAGCTGTCTTTACGTTGTGGATGCCTGTTTTCCCTGAAAGCCTGAGAAAAAAATATTATTTAATGTTTCTGAACATGTTAAATAACACATGATAATGTTGAATGTTTCTGGACATGTTAAATAACACATGATAATGTTGAATGGTTCTGAACATGTTAAATAACACATGATAATGTTGAATGGTTCTGAACATGTTAAATAACACATGATAATGTTGAATGGTTCTGGACATGTTAAATAACACATGATAATGTTGAATGTTTCTGGACATGTTAAATAACACATGATAATGTTGAATGTTTCTGGACATGTTAAATAACACATGATAATGTTGAATGGTTCTGAACATGTTAAATAACACATGATAATGTTGAATGGTTCTGAACATGTTAAATAACACATGATAATGTTGAATGTTTCTGGACATGTTAAATAACACATGATAATGTTGAATGGTTCTGGACATGTTAAATAACACATGATAATGTTGAATGGTTCTGAACATGTTAAATAACACATGATAATGTTGAATGGTTCTGAACATGTTAAATAACACATGATAATGTTGAATGTTTCTGGACATGTTAAATAACACATGATAATGTTGAATGGTTCTGAACATGTTAAATAACACATGATAATGTTGAATGTTTCTGGACATGTTAAATAACACATGATAATGTTGAATGGTTCTGAACATGTTAAATAACACATGATAATGTTGAATGTTTCTGAACATGTTAAATAACACATGATAATGTTGAATGTTTCTGGACATGTTAAATAACACATGATAATGTTGAATGGTTCTGAACATGTTAAATAACACATGATAATGTTGAATGGTTCTGGACATGTTAAATAACACATGATAATGTTGAATGTTTCTGGACATGTTAAATAACACATGATAATGTTGAATGGTTCTGAACATGTTAAATAACACATGATAATGTTGAATGTTTCTGGACATGTTAAATAACACATGATAATGTTGAATGTTTCTGGACATGTTAAATAACACATGATAATGTTGAATGGTTCTGAACATGTTAAATAACACATGATAATGTTGAATGGTTCTGAACATGTTAAATAACACATGATAATGTTGAATGTTTCTGGACATGTTAAATAACACATGATAATGTTGAATGGTTCTGAACATGTTAAATAACACATGATAATGTTGAATGTTTCTGAACATGTTAAATAACACATGATAATGTTGAATGTTTCTGGACATGTTAAATAACACATGATAATGTTGAATGGTTCTGAACATGTTAAATAACACATGATAATGTTGAATGTTTCTGGACATGTTAAATAACACATGATAATGTTGAATGGTTCTGAACATGTTAAATAACACATGATAATGTTGAATGGTTCTGAACATGTTAAATAACACATGATAATGTTGAATGTTTCTGGACATGTTAAATAACACATGATAATGTTGAATGGTTCTGAACATGTTAAATAACACATGATAATGTTGAATGTTTCTGGACATGTTAAATAACACATGATAATGGTGAATGTTTCTGGACATGACAGACTGTTCTGACTGGAGGGTCATGCAGAAGCACTTGAATTGAGACCTTGGTGATTTGCTGTTAACCTTCGCTAGCGCAATGCAATAGGTTTATCTTGTTGTGTAAATGACTGTATCTCTGAAAGCAGTCCGTGTATCTCTGAAAGAAGCGTCCTTCATTGTCGCTGTTATGGATGTTTAACCTGGTGGAGAGGCATGAGCAGGCCTTCCTGTGGTAAGACTGGTTGTGTGTTTGGCAGTTTATTAGTCTCTAGTCAAGGTTACGATAACCAGCCTCAGACTCGGTTTTGATGGGTATTTGTTTAAAAGGTCTGATACCATGATGATTCCCCTGACAGACATCTTGCCCTTTTTAAACCATCATCACCCTCATATCCACATCCAGTACCTCATCTCCACATCCAGTACCTCATTACATTACAGTCTTGAATTCACAACATAGCCCTATTCACTCCTGTTCCTGTGTAAAGGTATTTTGTGACTCATGAATCTCTCAAACTCTGAACCAGAGGCTCGATCCAGTCCATAGCGCTGAAAATCTGCGCTGTAGCGCGATCAGGATTTATAAAGTAATGTCCGATGAAGCCGACACATGCAGCTCTTACCGTGAATGAAGTATCCGCGAACACGGGAACATTGCCTTGAAATGTCTATCTCAATGTAGTGCAGGTCTTCAGCACTACGGATTGAATCGAGCCCCAAGTCTGCAGTCTGTCATGAGACGAGTGACACATCGCTGACACACGTTGCTAGAATCCATGTGAAAAACAAGTGACGCGCTCATCCTCTCTGGGAAACTCACAACTTCACGTTCAAATGAGAGTTCAAGAGATCGGCCATCGTCCCAAACAGACGACGTAGTTTCCTCTTTACAGCCGTGACATTAAGAACAACAGGCACTCGGACAGATGCGCGCACACACACACACACTCACACTCTCACACACACACACACACTCAGACACACTCACACACACACTCACACTCACTCACACACACACACACACACACACACACACACACACACACACACACACACACACACACACACACACACACACTCACACTCTCTCACACTCTCTCACACACACACTCACAAACACAATCACACTCACACTCACACTCACAAACACACTCACAAACACACACACACACTCACACACTCACACTCTCTCACACACACACTCACACTCACAAACACAATCACACTCACACTCACACTCACAAACACACTCACAAACACACACACACACACACACACTCTCACTCTCACACACACACACACACACACACACACACACACACACACACACACACACACACACACACACACTCTCTCACGCACACAAACAAACACACAAACACAGAGGGAGACTGATAGAGGAGGAGTGTTTAGTAAGTCCTCTAGACTAAACGGTTTACACTGGTTATGGAGTGGAGCTCTGTCCTGAGACAGACATACTTTACACTGGTTATGGAGTGGAGCTCTGCCCTGAGACAGACATACTTACACTGGTTATAGAGTGGAGCTCTGTCCTGAGACAGACATACTTTACACTGGTTATGGAGGGGAGCTCTGCTCTGAGACAGACATACTTTACACTGGTTATGGAGGGGAGCTCTGCCCTGAGACAGACATACTTTACACTGGTTATGGAGGAGAGCTCTGCCCTGAGACAGACATACTTTACACTGGTTATGGAGTGGAGCTCTGCCCTGAGACAGACATACTTTACACTGGTTATGGAGGAGAGCTCTGCCCTGAGACAGACATACTTTACACTGGTTATGGAGGAGAGCTCTGCCCTGAGACAGACATACTTTACACTGGTTATGGAGTGGAGCTCTGCCCTGAGACAGACATACTTTACACTGGTTATGGAGTGGAGCTCTGCCCTGAGACAGACATACTTTACACTGGTTATGGAGTGGAGCTCTGCCCTGAGACAGACATACTTTACACTGGTTATGGAGTGGAGCTCTGCCCTGAGACAGATAGAGGGACAGAAACAGAGGGAGAGAGGGACATAAACATAGGGAGAGAAGGACATAAACATAGGGAGAGAGGGACAGAAAACAGAGGGAGAGGGACAGAAACAGAGGGAGAGGGACAGAAACAGAGGGAGAGGGAGACAGAAACAGAGGGAGAGGGGGACAGAAACAGAGGGAGAGAGGGACAGAAACAGAGGGAGAGGGGGACAGAAACAGAGGGAGAGGGGGACAGAAACAGAGGGAGAGAGGGACAGAAACAGAGGGAGAGAGGGACAGAAACAGAGGGAGAGAGGGACAGAACCAGAGAGACAGAAACAGAGGGAGAGGGGGACAGAAACAGAGGGAGAGGGGGACAGAAACAGAGGGAGAGGGGGACAGAAACAGAGGGAGAGGGGGACAGAAACAGAGGGAGAGGGGGACAGAAACAGAGGGAGAGAGGGACAGAAACAGAGGGAGAGAGGGACAGAAACAGAGGGAGAGGGGGACAGAAACAGAGGGAGAGGGGGACAGAAACAGAGGGAGAGAGGGACAGAAACAGAGGGAGAGAGGGACAGAAACAGAGGGAGAGAGGGACAGAAACAGAGGGAGAGAGGGACAGAACCAGAGAGACAGAAACAGAGGGAGAGGGGGACAGAAACAGAGGGAGAGGGGGACAGAAACAGAGGGAGAGAGGGACAGAAACAGAGGGAGAGAGGGACAGAAACAGAGGGAGAGAGGGACAGAAACAGAGGGAGAGGGGGACAGAAACAGAGGGAGAAGGACAGAAACAGAGGGAGACAGAAACAGAGGGGGAGAGAGGGACAGAAACAGAGGGGGAGTGACAGAGGGAGAGAGAGAGAAAGAAAACAGATGAAGTTGTTCCACCAGCGTCAGAGTGACTAGGTCAACTGGCGCCTCCACATCAACACAGCCGCTTGTTTACATCTCTGTCACCGACACACGTGCTGCAGTGCAGCCACAGCACAGAAACCGCGCCAGAGTTTACCTTGGAGGGGGAAAAGAGCGGGGGAGAGAGAGACAATGATTGTTTCACAATCTTAGTCGTCTCTCTCTCTCTCTCTCGCACACCTTTATTCCCCTTGCAGATAAACGCCGGTTGGGTTTCTGTGCTTTGGAGTTGGACTGCACGCAGGTGTGAGTGTCAGAGACAGAGTTGTCAGTTGTGCAACAGTGAACATTCCGTTGAGTGAGTCACCAGTTGCTCTTATCTCTCTATGCTGCGTGCTTTAAGTCACTCACAGTCATGTGCTACATGGAGCCTCCGGGGGGGGGGGGATGAAGTTGGAACGTGCTCAACTCCATGTTTTATTGTCTTAAGGGTTCCAGATGCAAACAGTCCCATGATGATTTACATATTAATGAAGGGGCAACACTCACTAGAGCACTAGAGTTTTATATTCTGTTTTTAAAGGCAAGAGAGAGAAAAAAACGATTTGATAGTCTGTGTCCCAAATGGACCTATACTAACTATATAGTTCACTCCTTTAGTTCTCTACCCATAGTTCTCTACCCAGAGTTCTCTACCCAGAGTTCTCTACCCAGAGTTCTCTACCCAGAGTTCTCTACCCATAGTTCTCTACCCATAGTTCTCTACCCATAGTTCTCTACCCATAGGTCTCTACCCATAGTTATCTACCCAGAGTTCTCTACCCAGAGTTCTCTACCCAGAGTTCTCTACCCAGAGTTCTCTACCCAGAGTTCTCTACCCATAGTTCTCTACCCATAGTTCTCTACCCATAGTTCTCTACCCATAGTTCTCTACCCATAGTTCTCCACCCAGAGTTATCCACCCAGAGTTATCTACCCAGAGTTATCTACCCAGAGTTATCTACCCATAGTTCTCTACCCATAGTTCTCTACCCATAGTTCTCTACACATAGTTCTCTACCCATAGTTCTCTACCCAGAGTTATCTACCCAGAGTTATCTACCCAGAGTTCTCTACCCAGAGTTCTCTACCCATAGTTCTCTACCCATAGTTCTCTACCCATAGTTCTCTACCCATAGTTCTCTACCCAGAGTTCTCTACCCATTGTTCTCTACCCATAGTTCTCTACCCATAGTTCTCTACCCAGAGTTCTCTACCCATAGTTCTCTACCCATAGTTCTCTACCCATAGTTCTCTACCCATAGTTCTCTACCCATAGTTCTCTACCTATAGTTCTCTACCCAGAGTTCTCTACCCAGAGTTCTCTACCCATAGTTCTCTACCCATAGTTCTCTACCTATAGTTCTCTACCCAGAGTTCTCTACCCAGAGTTCTCTACCCAGAGTTCTCTACCCATAGTTCTCTACCCAGAGTTCTCTACCCATAGTTCTCTACCCAGAGTTCTCTACCCATAGGTCTCTACCCATAGTTCTCTACCCAGAGTTATCTACCCATAGTTCTCTACCCATAGTTCTCTACCCATAGTTATCTACCCATAGTTATCTACCCATAGTTCTCTACCCAGAGTTCTCTACCCATAGTTCTCTATCCATAGTTCTCTACCCAGAGTTCTCTACCCATAGTTCTCTATCAATAGTTCTCTACCCAGAGTTCTCTACCCAGAGTTCTCTACCCAGAGTTCTCTACCCATAGTTCTCTACCCATAGTTCTCTACCCAGAGTTCTCTACCCAGAGTTCTCTACCCATAGTTCTCTACCCAGAGTTCTCTACCCATAGTTCTCTATCCATAGTTCTCTACCCAGAGTTCTCTACCCATAGTTCTCTACCCATAGTTCTCTACCCATAGTTCTCTACCCATAGTTCTCTACCTATAGTTCTCTACCCAGAGTTCTCTACCCAGAGTTCTCTACCCAGAGTTCTCTACCCAGAGTTCTCTACCCGTAGTTCTCTACCCAGAGTTCTCTACCCATAGTTCTCTACCCAGAGTTCTCTACCCATAGGTCTCTACCCATAGTTCTCTACCCAGAGTTATCTACCCATAGTTCTCTACCCATAGTTCTCTACCCAGAGTTCTCTACCCATAGTTCTCTATCCATAGTTCTCTACCCAGAGTTCTCTACCCATAGTTCTCTACCCATAGTTCTCTACCCAGAGTTCTCTACCCAGAGTTCTCTACCCAGAGTTCTCTACCCAGAGTTTTACTCCCATATTTTTCTAGGACTCTGGTCTATAGTAGTGCAGCATATAGGACTCTGGTCTACAGTAGTACAGCATATGGGACTCTGGTCTATAGTAGTGCAGCATATGGGACTCTGGTCTATAGTAGTGCAGCATATAGGACTCTGGTCTATAGTAGTGCAGCATATGGGACTCTGGTCTATAGTAGTGCAGCATATAGGACTCTGGTCTATAGTAGGACTCTGGTCTATAGTAGTGCAGCATATAGGACTCTGGTCTATAGTAGTGCAGCATATAGGACTCTGGTCTATAGTAGTGCAGCATATAGGACTCTGGTCTATAGTAGTGCAGCATATAGGACTCTGGTCTATAGTAGGACTCTGGTCTATAGTAGTGCAGCATATAGGACTCTGGTCTATAGTAGTGCAGCATATAGGACTCTGGTCTATAGTAGTGCAGCATATGGGACTCTGGTCTATAGTAGTGCAGCATATAGGACTCTGGTCTATAGTAGTGCAGCATATAGGACTCTGGTCTATAGTAGTGCAGCATATAGGACTCTGGTCTATAGTAGTGCAGCATATAGGACTCTGGTCTATAGTAGTGCAGCATATAGGACTCTGGTCTATAGTAGTGCAGCATATAGGACTCTGGTCTATAGTAGTGTAGCATATAGGACTCTGGTCTATAGTAGTGCAGCATATGGGACTCTGGTCTATAGTAGTGCAGCATATAGGACTCTGGTCTATAGTAGTGCAGCATATAGGACTCTGGTCTATAGTAGTGCAGCATATAGGACTCTGGTCTATAGTAGTGCAGCATATAGGACTCTGGTCTATAGTAGTGCAGCATATGGGACTCTGGTCTATAGTAGTGCAGCATATAGGACTCTGGTCTATAGTAGTGCAGCATATAGGACTCTGGTCTATAGTAGTGTAGCATATAGGACTCTGGTCTATAGTAGTGCAGCATATGGGACTCTGGTCTATAGTAGTGCAGCATATAGGACTCTGGTCTATAGTAGTGCAGCATATAGGACTCTGGTCTATAGTAGTGCAGCATATAGGACTCTGGTCTATAGTAGTGCAGCATATAGGACTCTGGTCTATAGTAGTGCAGCATATAGGACTCTGGTCTATAGTAGTGCAGCATATGGGACTCTGGTCTATAGTAGTGCAGCATATAGGACTCTGGTCTATAGTAGTGCAGCATATAGGACTCTGGTCTACAGTAGTGCAGCATATGGGACTCTGGTCTATAGTAGTGCAGCATATAGGACGCTGGTCTATAGTAGTGCAGCATATGGGACTCTGGTCTATAGTAGTGCAGCATATAGGACTCTGGTCTATAGTAGTGTAGCATATAGGGACTCTGGTCTATAGCAGTGCAGCATATAGGACTCTGGTCTATAGTAGTGCAGCATATGGGACTCTGGTCTATAGTAGTGCAGCATATAGGACTCTGGTCTATAGTAGGACTCTGGTCTATAGTAGTGCAGCATATAGGACTCTGGTCTATAGTAGTGCAGCATATGGGACTCTGGTCTATAGTAGTGCAGCATATAGGACTCTGGTCTATAGTAGGACTCTGGTCTATAGTAGTGCAGCATATAGGACTCTGGTCTATAGTAGTGCAGCATATGGGACTCTGGTCTATAGTAGTGCAGCATATGGGACTCTGGTCTATAGTAGTGTAGCATATAGGACTCTGGTCTATAGTAGTGCAGCATATAGGACTCTGGTCTATAGTAGTGCAGCATATAGGACTCTGGTATACAGTAGTGCAGCATATAGGACTATGGTATATAGTAGTGCAGCATATAGGACTCTGGTCTACAGTAGTGCAGCATATGGGACTCTGGTCTATAGTAGTGCAGCATATAGGACTCTGGTCTACAGTAGTGCAGCATATAGGACTCTGGTCTATAGTAGTGCAGCATATAGGACTCTGGTCTATAGTAGTGCAGCATATAGGACTCTGGTCTATAGTAGTGCAGCATATAGGACTCTGGTCTATAGTAGTGCAGCATATAGGACTCTGGTCTATAGTAGTGCAGCATATAGGACTCTGGTCTATAGTAGTGCAGCATATAGGACTCTGGTCTATAGTAGTGCAGCATATAGGACTCTGGTATACAGTAGTGCAGCATATAGGACTCTGGTCTATAGTAGTGCAGCATATAGGACTCTGGTATACAGTAGTGCAGCATATAGGACTCTGGTCTATAGTAGTGTAGCATATAGGACTCTGGTCTATAGTAGTGCAGCATATGGGACTCTGGTCTATAGTAGTGCAGCATATAGGACTCTGGTCTATAGTAGTGCAGCATATAGGACTCTGGTCTATAGTAGTGCAGCATATGGGACTCTGGTCTATAGTAGTGCAGCATATAGGACTCTGGTCTATAGTAGTGCAGCATATAGGACTCTGGTATACAGTAGTGCAGCATATAGGACTCTGGTCTATAGTAGTGCAGCATATGGGACTCTGGTCTACAGTAGTGCAGCATATGGGACTCTGGTCTATAGTAGTGCAGCATATAGGACTCTGGTCTATAGTAGTGCAGCATATAGGACTCTGGTCTACAGTAGTGCAGCATATAGGACTCTGGTCTACAGTAGTGCAGCATATAGGACTCTGGTCTATAGTAGTGCAGCATATAGGACTCTGGTCTATAGTAGTGCAGCATATAGGACTCTGGTCTACAGTAGTGCAGCATATAGGACTCTGGTCTACAGTAGTGCAGCATATAGGACTCTGGTCTACAGTAGTGCAGCATATAGGACTCTGGTCTACAGTAGTGCAGCATATAGGACTCTGGTCTATAGTAGTGCAGCATATAGGACTCTGGTCTATAGTAGTGCAGCATATAGGACTCTGGTCTATAGTAGTGTAGCATATAGGACTCTGGTCTATAGTAGTGTAGCATATAGGACTCTGGTCTACAGTAGTACAGCATATATTTATATATGTATTTATTTAACCTTTATTTAACCAGGAATGGCTCATTGAGATTAAAATTTTCTTTTTCAAGAGCGTCCTGGCCAAGATAGGCAGCACCAAGTCATTACAAAAATTACAGACAAACAACATGAAAAACTACAAATAATCTAGTAAAAACCATAGAATACACAGGAGTATAACAAAAATCAAAAACAGCTAAATAAAAACATTGACAGGTCAGGGAATCAGTCTCAAGATCATTCATCAGTGATTTAAAAATACCAATCGGGACAAGTTCTTCCAGTGTAAAAGTATTTTGTAAGGCGTTCCAAGACGATGGCGCAGAGTACATAAAAGCCCTTTTACCAAATTCAGTTCGGACATTTGGAACAGTTAGCAGGATAAAGTCCAGCGAACGAAGAGACGACCCACCACATTTCTGAACAATAAAAATGCCCAAATAAAAAGGTAGTAAACCCAAAATGGCTTTGTTAATAAAAGTATACCAGTGACTGAGCCTACGAGTGACTAGAGAAGGCCAGACAACCCTGGTATACAAAGTGCAGTGGTGTGTAAGGGTTTTGCAGTTTAAAATAAATCTCAAAGTGCCATGGTAAAGGGTGTCAATTGATCTCAAACACTGAGCGGAAGCATTCATATATAAAATATCCCCATAGTCTAGTAAAGGCATAAATGTAGCTGATACTAGCCTCCTTCTGGCTTCAAAAGAAAAACAGGCCTTATTCCTAAAATAAAATTCAAATTTCAGCTTCAATTTTTTTTGTAAGTTGTTGAATATGCAATTTAAAAGAGAGGCCGTCATCAATTAAAATTCCAAGATATTTATATGAGGTTACAACCTCAATCTCCTTGCCCTGACAGGTAGTAATAGGTGAAAGGTTCAGAGGTCTATTTCTTGCATTAGAAAACACCATTCGTTTAGGTTCGTCAGTATTGAGGATAAGCTTCAATTGACTCAAGGTATGTTGAACAGTATAAAAAGCAGTTTGCAAGTTCTGGAAAGCTTTTGTAAGAGACGAGGCACAACAGTAAATAACAGTATCATCAGCATAAAAATGAAGTTGAGCATTTTTTTTTACATTTTTGTCTAAATCATTTATATAAATAGTGAATAAGAGAGGACCAAGTACAGAGCCCTGGGGCACACCATTAAAGACAGACAATTTAACAGACCTAAGCCCATCAAATTGAGTGCACTGAGTTCTATCAGACAGATAGTTAGCAAACCATGCAACTGCATGCTCCGAAAGACCTACACTCAACAATCTCTGCCTTAGTATAGCATGATCAACTGTATCAAAACCCTTAGAGAGATCAATAAAAAGTGAGACAGAGTGCTGTTTTTTGTCAAGGGCTTCAGTTATATCATTTAAAACCTTCATGGCTGCTGTAATTGTGCTATGATTCTTCCTGAAGCCCGATTGGTACGTTTGATAAAATAGAGTTAGTAAATAAAAACTATTTTAGCTGTTCACTCACGCACACGCACACGCACACACACACACACACACACACACACACACACACACACACACACACACACACACACACACACACACACACACACACACACACACACACTTCCACCAGTTATTTGTCTCAGTTTACTGTTTTGATCCTCAGTGAATGAGCCCCAGAGTTATTTCTTCAGCCTAAATCAGGAGTGTAAGTCGTGTAAATGAGCGCAGCGCTGCCTGCTAGCTCTTTGGACTGACTGATAAAACCCCCTCAGGGTCCACTGGAGGAATCAGCTTTCCTAATCGGGGAGATTTGAGCCGGTCTCTACTCTCTCTGGTGTCTGATCACACTGTGTCGAAACGGGACAGTGGTAATGAGAAATAAATCATTCCATTTAATCTGCAGAAATACTCTCTGCTTATTGCTTTTAAGTCTGCTTGATGGAAAACATCATGGTGTATAGGAGGGAGAGAGGGATAAAGGGATAGAGAGAGGGAGGGAGGGAGAGAGGGAGGAAGTGAGAGGGAGTGGGAGGGAGGGAGGGAGGGGGAGAGAGAGAGAGGGAGGGAGGGAGAGGGTACAGAGGCAACGAAGAGTGAGGGATGCAGAAAGAGGAAGGGAGAGAGAGAGAGAGAGAGAGAGAGAGAGAGAGGGAGGGATGCAGAAAGAGGAAGGGAGAGAGAGAGAGAGAGTGAGGGATGCAGAAAGAGGAAGGGAGAGAGAGAGAGAGAGAGAGGGATGCAGAAAGAGGAAGGGAGAGAGAGAGAGAGAGAGAGGGAGGGAGAAAGAGGAAGGGAGAGAGAGAAGCAACGAAGAGTGAGGGATGCAGAAAGAGGAAGGGAGAGAGAGAAGCAATGTGATTAAGTGTGAGTAAATAGATCCGTTGCTTATAGATGTATTTGACAGAGTGGATATGTATTTCTGTGTCCCAAATGACTCCCTATTAAATCCCCTTAGGAACCACCGTTCACACATTTAAATGCCATCAAAGGAAAGGGAGTGTATAAAGATGATGGATAAATTCATATAAGATTCATTTATTTTTATGTTAACTCTGCAGAATGTGGAATGGACTGGAATAAGTAAGAGCCTATTCGTTTCGTTTCAGATAAAATGAATGAGGAGAGGATTTTTATTGGATCAGACGCGCGGTACATGATTGAGTTGGCATGTTGATCTGATCGGTATGACTGAGTACATGCCTCATTAGGTTCTAGTGAGCTGACTGGCCAGACATATACACAGACTGATGATTCAACTCCAATGGATCGCCGTCTCTCTCACGTGTGTCCTTACACCCGTCTCTAAATCACATTCTGGTGTAATTAGTGAGATCTTTATGACCCAATGACTGCCTCAAGACGGCCATGTACTTGACCAGGAAGTGATGAATATACTACTGTGATTGGACTACATCTTGGACAAGGAAGTGATGAATCTACTACTGTGATTGGACTACATCTTGGACAAGGAAGTGATGAATATACTACTGTAATTGGACTACATCTTGGACAAGGAAGTGATGAATCTACTACTGTGATTGGACTACATCTTGGACAAGGAAGTGATGAATATACTACTGTAATTGGACTACATCTTGGACAAGGAAGTGATGAATCTACTACTGTGATTGGACTACATCTTGGACAAGGAAGTGATGAATCTACTACTGTAATTGGACTACATCTTGGACAAGGAAGTGATGAATCTACTACTGTGATTGGACTACATCTTGGACAAGGAAGTGATGAATCTACTACTGTGATTGGAATAGATGGTGGTTCCCTATTGGAATATGTCCAGACCGTTTCTCCCAGTAGTAGTATTAGTCCTGGATTACCTGTTGTTATGATCCTGGACCAGTATAGACTATACATGTTATTGGACCAGTATATACTACATGTTATTGGACCAGTATAGACTGTACCTGTTATTGGACCAGTATAGACTGTACCTGTTATTGGACCAGTATAGACTGTACCTGTTATTGGACCAGTATAGACTGTACCTGTTATTGGACCAGTATAGACTGTACCTATTATTGGACCAATATAGACTGTATCTGTTATTGGACCAGTATAGACTGTACCTGTTATTGGACCAGTATAGACTGTACCTGTTATTGGACCAGTATAGACTGTACCTGTTATTGGACCAGTATAGACTGTACCTGTTATTGGACCAGTATAGACTGTACCTATTATTGGACCAATATAGACTGTATCTGTTATTGGACCAGTATAGACTGTACCTGTTATTGGACCAGTATAGACTCCCTGTTATTGGACCAGTATAGACTGTACCTGTTATTGGACCAGTATAGACTGTACCTGTTATTGGACCAGTATAGACTGTACCTGTTATTGGACCAGTATAGACTGTACCTGTTATTGGACCAGTATAGACTGTACCTGTTATTGGACCAGTATAGACTGTACCTGTTATTGGACCAGTATAGACTGTACCTGTTATTGGACCAGTATAGACTCCCTGTTATTGGACCAGTATAGACTGTACCTGTTATTGGACCAGTATAGACTGTACCTGTTATTGGACCAGTATAGACTGTACCTGTTATTGGACCAGTATAGACTGTACCTGTTATTGGACCAGTATAGACTGTACCTGTTATTGGACCAGTATAGACTGTACCTGTTATTGGACCAATATAGACTGTACCTGTTATTGGACCAGTATAGACTGTACCTGTTATTGGACCAGTATAGACTGTACCTGTTATTGGACCAGTATAGACTGTACCTGTTATTGGACCAGTATAGACTGTACCTGTTATTGGACCAGTATAGACTGTACCTGTTATTGGACCAGTATAGACTGTACCTGTTATTGGACCAGTATAGACTCCCTGTTATTGGACCAGTATAGACTGTACCTGTTATTGGACCAGTATAGACTGTACCTGTTATTGGACCAGTATAGACTGTACCTGTTATTGGACCAGTATAGACTGTACCTGTTATTGGACCAGTATAGACTGTACCTGTTATTGCACCAGTATAGACTGTACCTGTTATTGGACCGGTATATACTACCTGTTATTGGACCAGTATAGACTACCTGTTATTGGACCAGTATAGACTCCCTGTTATTGGACCAGTATAGACTGTACCTGTTATTGGACCAGTATAGACTGTACCTGTTATTGGACCAGTGTAGACTGTACCTGTTATTGGACCAGTATAGACTGTACCTGTTATTGGACCAGTATAGACTGTACCTGTTATTGGACCAGTATAGACTCTACCTGTTATTGGACCAGTATAGACTGTACCTGTTATTGGACCAGTATAGACTGTACCTGTTATTGGACCAGTATAGACTGTACCTGTTATTGGACCAGTATAGACTGTACCTGTTATTGGACCAGTATAGACTGTACCTGTTATTGGACCAGTATAGACTGTACCTGTTATTGGACCAGTATAGACTGTACCTGTTATTGGACCAGTATAGACTGTACCTGTTATTGGACCAGTATAGACTGTACCTGTTATTGGACCAGTATAGACTGTACCTGTTATTGGACCAGTATAGACTCCCTGTTATTGGACCAGTATAGACTGTACCTGTTATTGGACCAGTATAGACTGTACCTGTTATTGGACCAGTATAGACTGTACCTGTTATTGGACCAGTATAGACTGTACCTGTTATTGGACCAGTATAGACTGTACCTGTTATTGGACCAGTATAGACTGTACCTGTTATTGGACCAGTATAGACTGTACCTGTTATTGGACCAGTATATACTACCTGTTATTGGACCAGTATAGACTGTACCTGTTATTGGACCAGTATAGACTGTACCTGTTATTGGACCAGTATAGACTGTACCTGTTATTGGACCAGTATAGACTGTACCTGTTATTGGACCTGTATAGACTGTACCTGTTATTGGACCAGTATATACTACCTGTTATTGGACCAGTATAGACTGTACCTGTTATTGGACCAGTGTAGACTGTACCTGTTATTGGACCAGTATAGACTGTACCTGTTATTGGACCAGTATAGACTGTACCTGTTATTGGACCAGTATAGACTGTACCTGTTATTGGACCAGTATAGACTGTACCTGTTATTGGACCAGTATAGACTGTACCTGTTATTGGACCAGTATAGACTCCCTGTTATTGGACCAGTATAGACTGTACCTGTTATTGGACCAGTATAGACTGTACCTGTTATTGGACCAGTATAGACTGTACCTGTTATTGGACCAGTATAGACTGTACCTGTTATTGGACCAGTATAGACTGTACCTGTTATTGGACCAGTATAGACTGTACCTGTTATTGGACCAGTATAGACTCCCTGTTATTGGACCAGTATAGACTGTACCTGTTATTGGACCAGTATAGACTGTACCTGTTATTGGACCAGTATAGACTGTACCTGTTATTGGACCAGTATAGACTGTACCTGTTATTGGACCAATATAGACTGTACCTGTTATTGGACCAGTATAGACTGTACCTGTTATTGGACCAGTATAGACTGTACCTGTTATTGGACCAGTATAGACTGTACCTGTTATTGGACCAGTATAGACTGTACCTGTTATTGGACCAGTATAGACTGTACCTGTTATTGGACCAGTATAGACTGTACCTGTTATTGGACCAGTATAGACTGTACCTGTTATTGGACCAGTATAGACTCCCTGTTATTGGACCAGTATAGACTGTACCTGTTATTGGACCAGTATAGACTGTACCTGTTATTGGACCAGTATAGACTGTACCTGTTATTGGACCAGTATAGACTGTACCTGTTATTGGACCAGTATAGACTGTACCTGTTATTGGACCAGTATAGACTCCCTGTTATTGGACCAGTATAGACTGTACCTGTTATTGGACCAGTATAGACTGTACCTGTTATTGGACCAGTATAGACTCCCTGTTATTGGACCAGTATAGACTGTACCTGTTATTGGACCAGTATAGACTGTACCTGTTATTGGACCAGTATAGACTGTACCTGTTATTGGACCAGTATAGACTCCCTGTTATTGGACCAGTATAGACTGTACCTGTTATTGGACCAGTATAGACTCCCTGTTATTGGACCAGTATAGACTGTACCTGTTATTGGACCAGTATAGACTGTACCTGTTATTGGACCAGTATAGCCTGTACCTGTTATTGGACCAGTATAGACTGTACCTGTTATTGGACCAGTATATACTACCTGTTATTGGACCAGTATAGACTGTACCTGTTATTGGACCAGTGTAGACTGTACCTGTTATTGGACCAGTATAGACTGTACCTGTTATTGGACCAGTATAGACTGTACCTGTTATTGGACCAGTATAGACTGTACCTGTTATTGGACCAGTATATACTACCTGTTATTGGACCAGTATAGACTGTACCTGTTATTGGACCAGTATAGACTGTACCTGTTATTGGACCAGTATAGACTGTACCTGTTATTGGACCAGTATAGACTGTACCTGTTATTGGACCAGTATAGACTGTACCTGTTATTGGACCAGTATAGACTGTACCTGTTATTGGACCAGTATAGACTGTACCTGTTATTGGACCAGTATAGACTGTACCTGTTATTGGACCAGTATAGACTGTACCTGTTATTGGACCAGTATAGACTGTACCTGTTATTGGACCAGTATATACTACCTGTTATTGGACCTGTATAGACTGTACCTGTTATTGGACCAGTATAGACTGTACCTGTTATTGGACCAGTATAGACTGTACCTGTTATTGGACCAGTATATACTGTACCTGTTATTGGACCAGTATAGACTGTACCTGTTATTGGACCAGTATAGACTGTACCTGTTATTGGACCAGTATAGACTGTACCTGTTATTGGACCAGTATAGACTGTACCTGTTATTGGACCAGTATATACTACCTGTTATTGGACCAGTATAGACTGTACCTGTTATTGGACCAGTATAGACTGTACTTCTATTTAATAATGGGACCTTAAAGATCTCTGGGGGGGGGGGGGCTGCAGTGTGTACTGTGTCTATGTCTTGGGGGGGGGGGGGGCTGCAGTGTGTACTGTGTCTATGTCTTGGGGGGGGGGGGCTGCAGTGTGTACTGTGTCTATGTCTTGGGGGGGGGGCTGCAGTGTGTACTGTGTCTATGTCTTGGGGGGGGGGGGCTGCAGTGTGTACTGTGTCTATGTCTTGGGGGGGGGGCTGCAGTGTGTACTGTGTCTATGTCTTGGGGGGGGGGGCTGCAGTGTGTACTGTGTCTATGTCTTGGGGGGGGGGGGCTGCAGTGTGTACTGTGTCTATGTCTTGGGGGGGGGCTGCAGTGTGTACTGTGTTGTGTCTATTTCTCTTGGAGGCACGCTGGTAATTGAAAATGTATATTACAATACAATCCTCTCGGTCCTCCCGCGCCACACACACACACACACACACACACACACACACACACACACACACACACACACACACACACACACCACGCGGCGTTCATTCAGCGGCCAGAACCATTATCTCTCCTTAATGAAGCGTGCGTCTGGGCGCTCCCGCTCTGCTCCAAGGTTTTAATTTTCATTTAAATGATCAACTTCACTGATTACTGTCACCGTTTAATTATTGAGCTGGCGATTAGCTTGACCCCCTGTTAGAGAGATCAAGTGGTGGTCTGGAATGTTCTGTGGAGGTCTCTGTACTGTCACACAGCTCTACAGTATAACCTATCCTCTGTATTGTTACACAGCTCTACAGTATATCCTATCCTCTGTACTGTCACACAGCTCTACAGTATATCCTATCCTCTGTACTGTCACACAGCTCTACAGTATATCCTATCCTCTGTACTGTCACACAGCTCTACAGTATATCCTATCCTCTGTATTGTCACACAGCTCTACAGTATATCCTATCCTCTGTACTGTCACACAGCTCTACAGTATATCCTATCCTCTGTACTGTCACACAGCTCTACAGTATATCATATCCTCTGTACTGTCACACAGCTCTACAGTATATCCTATCCTCTGTACTGTCACACAGCTCTACAGTATATCCTATCCTCTGTATTGTCACACAGCTCTACAGTATATCCTATCCTCTGTACTGTCACACAGCTCTACAGTATATCCTATCCTCTGTACTGTCACACAGCTCTACAGTATATCCTATCCTCTGTACTGTCACACAGCTCTACAGTATATCCTATCCTCTGTATTGTCACACATCTCTACAGTATATCCTATCCTCTGTACTGTCACACAGCTCTACAGTATATCCTATCCTCTGTACTGTCACACAGCTCTACAGTATATCCTATCCTCTGTATTGTCACACATCTCTACAGTATATCCTATCCTCTGTACTGTCACACAGCTCTACAGTATATCCTATCCTCTGTACTGTCACACAGCTCTACAGTATATCCTATCCTCTGTACTGTCACACAGCTCTACAGTATATCCTATCCTCTGTACTGTCACACAGCTCTACAGTATATCCTATCCTCTGTACTGTCACACAGCTCTACAGTATATCATATCCTCTGTACTGTCACACAGCTCTACAGTATATCCTATCCTCTGTACTGTCACACAGCTCTACAGTATATCCTATCATCTGTACTGTCACACAGCTCTACAGTATATCCTATCCTCTGTATTGTCACACAGCTCTACAGTATATCCTATCCTCTGTACTGTCACACAGCTCTACAGTATATCCTATCCTCTGTATTGTCACACATCTCTACAGTATATCCTATCCTCTGTATTGTCACACAGCTCTACAGTATATCCTATCCTCTGTACTGTCACACAGCTCTACAGTATATCCTATCCTCTGTACTGTCACACAGCTCTACAGTATATCCTATCCTCTGTACTGTCACACATCTCTACAGTATATCCTATCCTCTGTACTGTCACACAGCTCTACAGTATATCCTATCCTCTGTACTGTCACACAGCTCTACAGTATATCCTATCCTCTGTACTGTCACACAGCTCTACAGTATATCCTATCCTCTGTATTGTCACACAGCTCTACAGTATATCCTATCCTCTGTACTGTCACACAGCTCTACAGTATATCCTATCCTCTGTACTGTCACACAGCTCTACAGTATATCCTATCCTCTGTACTGTCACACAGCTCTACAGTATATCATATCCTCTGTGATCAGCTGCCGTCAGACGATACAAATAAAGGAAGTATGACATATTAGGAATACGTAGGTTTTTTTGTTGTTTGTTTTGTATTGATTGAGCTGACCTAAAGCAGAGACACTGGATGTTTCCTAGAGGAATGTTGCAATGCCCCCTGGGTATTACTTTCTGTGTTGTGTCTCAAAGGTGAACACTGTTCCTCTCTTTTAAAGGTGCAGTATGCAGAAATCATTCCACCATTTCCTGTTTGCTAAAATTGGAATAGTTTTGCTTAATTTCAGTTGTTTTTTTGTGACAAAACAAGTCATTTATAGTGTAGAGACCAGTGGTGGTTGGTGCTGTTTAAGATGAGGGAGGACACTTTTCTTCCCCATGAGCACGGCCTTATGTCTATTACAGCATATTGGATGACTGTCATTCATAATCCATTCACCCAGTTCAATGTAACAGTGATAGGTTTAGGTTACTGTCATTCATATTCCATTCACCCAGTTCAATGTGACAGTGATAGGTTTAGGTTACTGTCATTCATATTCCATTCACCCAGTTCAATGTAACAGTGATAGGTTTAGGTTACTGTCATTCATATTCCATTCACCCAGTTCAATGTAACAGTGATAGGTTTAGGTTACTGTCATTCATATTCCATTCACACAGTTCAATGTAACAGTGATAGGTTTAGGTTACTGTCATTCATATTCCATTCACCCAGTTCAATGTAACAGTGATAGGTTTAGGTTACTGTCATTCATATTCCATTCACCCAGTTCAATGTAACAGTGATAGGTTTAGGTTACTGTCATTCATATTCACCCAGTTCAATGTAACAGTGATAGGTTTAGGATACTGTCATTCATATTCCATTCACCCAGTTCAATGTAACAGTGATAGGTTTAGGTTACTGTCATTCATATTCCATTCACCCAGTTCAATGTAACAGTGATAGGTTTAGGTTACTGTCATTCATATTCCATTCACCCAGTTCAATGTAACAGTGATAGGTTTAGGTT